>NC_088405.1:103248862-103341362 GCF_034236695.1 Oncorhynchus nerka
AGTACTACTGTCACCCCTACTACCCATACCAGTACTACAGTCACCCCTAATACCAGTACTACCGTCACCCCTACTACCCATACCAGTACTACCGTCACCCTACTACCCATAGCAGTACTACCACCCCTACTACCCATACCAGTACTACCCATACCAGTACTACCGTCACCCCTACTACCCATACCAGTACTACCATCACCCCCCTACTACCCATACCAGTACTACCGTCACCCTACTACCCATAACAGTACTACACGTCACCCCTACTACCCATACCAGTACTACAGTCACCCCTACTACCCATACCAGTACTACAGTCACCCTGCTACCCATACCAGTACTACCACACTCACCCCTTCCCCATACCAGTACTACCATCACCCCTACTACCCATACCAGTACTACAGTCACCCTTAATACCAGTACCAGTACTACCGTCACCCCTACTACCAGTACTACCGTCACCCCTACTACCCATACCAGTACTACCATCACCCCTACTACCCATACCAGTACTACAGTCACCCCTAATACCAGTACTACAGTCACCCATACTACCAGTACTACCGTCACCCCTACTACTCATACCAGTACTACCGTCACCCCTACTACAAATACCAGTACTACCGTCAGCCCTACTACAAATACCAGTACTGCCGTCACCCCTACTACCCATACCAGTACTGCCGTCACCCCTACCACCCATCCCAGTACTACCGTCACCCCTACTACCCATACCAGTACTGCCGTCACCCCTACCACCCATACCAGTACTACCCAATTCACTACCCCCCTACTACCCATACCAGTACTGCCGTCACCCCTACCACCCATACCAGTACTACCACACCCCTACTACCCATACCAGTACTACCGTCACCCCTACTACCCATACCAGAACTACTGTCACCCCTACTACCCATACCAGTACTACTGTCACCCCTACTACCCATACCAGTACTACTGTCACCCCTACTACCCATACCAGTACTACCGTCACCCCTTCTACCCATACCAGTACTACAGTCACCCTTAATACCAGTACCAGTACTACCGTCACCCCTACTACCAGTACTACCGTCACCCCTACTACCCATACCAGTACTACCATCACCCCTACTACCCATACCAGTACTACAGTCACCCCTAATACCAGTACCAGTACTACAGTCACCCATACTACCAGTACTACCGTCACCCCTACTACTCATACCAGTACTACCGTCACCCCTACTACAAATACCAGTACTGCCGTCACCCCTACTACCCATACCAGTACTGCCGTCACCCCTACCACCCATACCAGTACTACCGTCACCCCTACTACCATACCAGTACTGCCGTCACCCCTACCACCCATACCAGTACTACCGTCACCCCTACTACCCATACCAGTACTGCCGTCAACCCTACCACCCATACCAGTACTACCGTCACCCCTACTACCCATACCAGTACTGCCGTCACCCCTAGTACCCATACCAGTACTACCCATACCAGTACTACCATCACCCCTACTACCCATACCAGTACTACCATCACCCCTACTACCCATACCACTACTACCGTCACCCGTACCAGTACTACCGTCACCCGTACAGTACTACCGTCACCCCTACTACCCATACCAGTACTACCGTCACCCCTACTACCCATACCAGTACTACCGTCACCCCTACTACCCATACCAGTACTACAGTCACCCCTACTACCCATACCAGTACTACCATCACCCCTTCTACGCATACCAGTACTACCATCACCCCTACTACCCATACCAGTACTACAGTCACCCCTAATACCAGTACCAGTACTACAGTCACCCATACTACCAGTACTACCGTCACCCCTACTACCCATACCAGTACTACTGTCACCCCTACTACCCATACCAGTACTACTGTCACCCCTACTACCCATACCAGTACTACCGTCACCCCTTCTACCCATACCAGTACTACAGTCACCCTTAATACCAGTACCAGTACTACCGTCACCCCTACTACCAGTACTACCGTCACCCCTACTACCCATACCAGTACTACCATCACCCCTATTCCTACTACCCATACCAGTACTACAGTCACCCCTAATACCAGTACCAGTACTACAGTCACCCATACTACCAGTACTACCGTCACCCCTACTACTCATACCAGTACTACCATCACCCCTACTACAAATACCAGTACTGCCGTCACCCCTACTACCCATACCAGTACTGCCGTCACCCCTACCACCCATACCAGTACTACCGTCACCCCTACCACCCCCATACCAGTACTGCCGTCACCCCTACCACCCATACCAGTACTACCGTCACCCCTACTACCCATACCAGTACTGCCATCAACCCTACCACCCATACCAGTACTACCGTCACCCCTACTACCCATACCAGTACTGCAGTCCCCCTAGTACCCATACCAGTACTACCCATACCAGTACTACCATCACCCCTACTACCCATACCAGTACTACCATCACCCCTACTACCCATACCACTACTACCGTCACCCCTACTACCCATACCAGTACTACCGTCACCCCTACTACCCATACCAGTACTACCGTCACCCCTACTACCCATACCAGTACTACCGTCACCCCTACTACCCATACCAGTACTACAGTCACCCCTACTACCCATACCAGTACTACCATCACCCCTTCTACGCATACCAGTACTACCATCACCCCTACTACCCATACCAGTACTACAGTCACCCCTAATACCAGTACCAGTACTACAGTCACCCATACTACCAGTACTACCGTCACCCCTACTACCCATACCAGTACTACTGTCACCCCTACTACCCATACCAGTACTACTGTCACCCCTACTACCCATACCAGTACTACCGTCACCCCTTCTACCCATACCAGTACTACAGTCACCCTTAATACCAGTACCAGTACTACCGTCACCCCTACTACCAGTACTACCGTCACCCCTACTACCCATACCAGTACTACCATCACCCCTACTACCCATACCAGTACTACAGTCACCCCTAATACCAGTACCAGTACTACAGTCACCCATACTACCAGTACTACCACACCCCTACTACTCATACCAGTACTACCGTCACCCCTACTACAAATACCAGTACTGCCGTCACCCCTACTACCCATACCAGTACTGCCGTCACCCCTACCACCCATACCAGTACTACCGTCACCCCTACTACCCATACCAGTACTGCCGTCACCCCTACCACCCATACCAGTACTACCGTCACCCCTACTACCCATACCAGTACTGCCGTCAACCCTACCACCCATACCAGTACTACCGTCACCCCTACTACCCATACCAGTACTGCCGTCACCCCTAGTACCCATACCAGTACTACCCATACCAGTACTACCATCACCCCTACTACCCATACCAGTACTACCATCACCCCTACTACCCATACCACTACTACCGTCACCCCTACTACCCATACCAGTACTACCGTCACCCCTACTACCCATACCAGTACTACCGTCACCCCTACTACCCATACCAGTACTACCGTCACCCCTACTACCCATACCAGTACTACCGTCACCCCTACTACCCATACCAGTACTACAGTCACCCCTACTACCCATACCAGTACTACCATCACCCCTTCTACCCATACCAGTACTACAGTCACCCTTAATACCAGTACCAGTACTACCGTCACCCCTACTACCAGTACTACCGTCACCCCTACTACCCATACCAGTACTACCATCACCCCTACTACCCATACCAGTACTACAGTCACCCCTAATACCAGTACCAGTACTACAGTCACCCATACTACCAGTACTACCGTCACCCCTACTACTCATACCAGTACTACCGTCACCCCTACTACAAATACCAGTACTGCCGTCACCCCTACTACCCATACCAGTACTGCCGTCACCCCTACCACCCATACCAGTACTACCGTCACCCCTACCACCCATACCAGTACTGCCGTCACCCCTACCACCCATACCAGTACTACCGTCACCCCTACTACCCATACCAGTACTGCCGTCAACCCTACCACCCATACCAGTGCTACCGTCACCCCTACTACCCATACCAGTACTGCCGTCCCCCCTAGTACCCATACCAGTACTACCCATACCAGTACTACCATCACCCCTACTACCCATACCAGTACTACCATCACCCCTACTACCCATACCACTACTACCGTCACCCGTACCAGTACTACCGTCACCCCTACTACCCATACCAGTACTACCGTCACCCCTACTACCCATACCAGTACTACCGTCACCCCTACTACCCATACCAGTACTACCGTCACCCCTACTACCCATACCAGTACTACAGTCACCCCTACTACCCATACCAGTACTACCATCACCCTTCTACGCATACCAGTACTACCATCACCCCTACTACCCATACCAGTACTACAGTCACCCCTAATACCAGTACTACAGTCACCCATACTACCAGTACTACCGTCACCCTACTACCCATACCAGTACTACTGTCACCCCTACTACCCATACCAGTACTACTGTCACCCCTACTACCCATACCAGTACTACCGTCACCCCTTCTACCCATACCAGTACTACAGTCACCCTTAATACCAGTACCAGTACTACACGTCACCCCTACTACCAGTACTACCGTCACCCCTACTACCCATACCAGTACTACCATCACCCCTACTACCCATACCAGTACTACAGTCACCCCTAATACCAGTACCAGTACTACAGTCACCCATACTACCAGTACTACCGTCACCCCTACTACTCATACCAGTACTACCGTCACCCCTACTACAAATACCAGTACTGCCGTCACCCCTACTACCCATACCAGTACTGCCGTCACCCCTACCACCCATACCAGTACTACCGTCACCCCTACTACCCATACCAGTACTGCCGTCACCCCTACCACCCATACCAGTACTACCGTCACCCCTACTACCCATACCAGTACTGCCGTCAACCCTACCACCCATACCAGTACTACCGTCACCCCTACTACCCATACCAGTACTGCCGTCACCCCTAGTACCCATACCAGTACTACCCATACCAGTACTACCATCACCCACTACCCATACCAGTACTACCACACCATCACCCCCCCTACTACCCATACCAGTACTACCGTCACCCCTACTACCCATACCAGTACTACCGTCACCCCTACTACCCATACCAGTACTACCGTCACCCTACTACCCATAGTACTACCAGTACCCCTACTACCCATACCAGTACTACAGTCACCCCTACTACCCATACCAGTACTACCATCACCCCTACTACCCATACCAGTACTACAGTCACCCCTAATACCAGTACCAGTACTACCGTCACCCCTACTACCAGTACTACCGTCACCCTACTACCCATACCAGTACTACCATCACCCCTACTACCCATACCAGTACTACAGTCACCCCTAATACCAGTACCAGTACTACAGTCCCCATACTACCAGTACTACCGTCACCCCCTACTACTCATACCAGTACTACCGCACCCCTACTACAAATACCAGTACTACCAGTACTACCCATACCAGTACACCCCTACTACCCATACCAGTACTACCGTCACCCCTACTACCCATACCAGTACTGCCGTCACCCCTACCACCCATACCAGTACTACCGTCACCCCTACTACCCACTACCCACCCATACCAGTACTGCCGTCAGTGCTACCGTCACCCCTACTACCCATACCAGTACTGCCGTCCCCCCTAGTACCCATACCAGTACTACCCATACCAGTACTACCATCACCCCTACTACCCATACCAGTACTACCATCACCCCTACTACCCATACCACTACTACCGTCACCCGTACCAGTACTACCGTCACCCCTACTACCCATACCAGTACTACCGTCACCCCTACTACCCATACCAGTACTACCGTCACCCCTACTACCCATACCAGTACTACCGTCACCCCTACTACCCATACCAGTACTACAGTCACCCCTACTACCCATACCAGTACTACCATCACCCCTTCTACGCATACCAGTACTACCATCACCCCTACTACCCATACCAGTACTACAGTCACCCCTAATACCAGTACCAATACTACAGTCACCCATACTACCAGTACTACCGTCACCCCTACTACCCATACCAGTACTACTGTCACCCCTACTACCCATACCAGTACTGCCGTCAACCCTACCACCCATACCAGTACTACCGTCACCCCTACTACCCATACCAGTACTGCCGTCCCCCCTAGTACCCATACCAGTACTACCCATACCAGTACTACCATCACCCCTACTACCCATACCAGTACTACCATCACCCCTACTACCCATACCACTACTACCGTCACCCGTACCAGTACTACCGTCACCCCTACTACCCATACCAGTACTACCGTCACCCCTACTACCCATACCAGTACTACCGTCACCCCTACTACCCATACCAGTACTACCGTCACCCCTACTACCCATACCAGTACTACAGTCACCCCTACTACCCATACCAGTACTACCATCACCCTTCTACACATACCAGTACTACCATCACCCCTACTACCCATACCAGTACTACAGTCACCCCTAATACCAGTACCAGTACTACAGTCACCCATACTACCAGTACTACCGTCACCCCTACTACCCATACCAGTACTACTGTCACCCCTACTACCCATACCAGTACTACTGTCACCCCTACTACCCATACCAGTACTACCGTCACCCCTTCTACCCATACCAGTACTACAGTCACCCTTAATACCAGTACCAGTACTACCGTCACCCCTACTACCAGTACTACCGTCACCCCTACTACCCATACCAGTACTACCATCACCCCTACTACCCATACCAGTACTACAGTCACCCCTAATACCAGTACCAGTACTACAGTCACCCATACTACCAGTACTACCGTCACCCTACTACTCATACCAGTACTACCGTCACCCCTACTACAAATACCAGTACTGCCGTCACCCCTACTACCCATACCAGTACTGCCGTCACCCCTACCACCCATACCAGTACTACCGTCACCCCTACTACCCATACCAGTACTGCCGTCACCCCTACCACCCATACCAGTACTACCAGTACACCCCCTACTACCCATACCAGTACTGCCGTCAACCCTACCACCCATACCAGTACTACCGTCTACCCATACCAGTACTGCCGTCACCCCTAGTACCCATACCAGTACTACCCATACCAGTACTACCATCACCCCTACTACCCATACCAGTACTACCATCACCCCTACTACCCATACCACTACTACCGTCACCCCTACTACCCATACCAGTACTACCGTCACCCCTACTACCCATACCAGTACTACCTCACCCTACTACCCATACCAGTACTACCGTCACCCCTACTACCCATACCAGTACTACCGTCACCCCTACTACCCATACCAGTACTACAGTCACCCCTACTACCCATACCAGTACTACCATCACCCCTTCTACCCATACCAGTACTACAGTCACCCTTAATACCAGTACCAGTACTACCGTCACCCCTACTACCAGTACTACCGTCACCCCTACTACCCATACCAGTACTACCATCACCCCTACTACCCATACCAGTACTACAGTCACCCCTAATACCAGTACCAGTACTACAGTCACCCATACTACCAGTACTACCGTCACCCCTACTACTCATACCAGTACCACCGTCACCCCTACTACAATACCAGTACTGCCGTCACCCCTACTACCCATACCAGTACTGCCGTCACCCCTACCACCCATACCAGTACTACCGTCACCCCTACCACCCATACCAGTACTGCCGTCACCCCTACCACCCATACCAGTACTACCGTCACCCCTACTACCCATACCAGTACTGCCGTCAACCCTACCACCCATACCAGTGCTACCGTCACACCCCTACTACCCATACCAGTACTGCCGTCCCCCTAGTACCCATACCAGTACTACCCATACCAGTACTACCATCACCCCTACTACCCATACCAGTACTACCATCACCCCTACTACCCATACCACTACTACCAACCCTACCCATACCAGTACTACCGTCACCCCTACTACCCATACCAGTACTACCGTCACCCTACTACCCATACCAGTACTACCGTCACCCCTACTACCCATACCAGTACTACCGTCACCCCTACCCATACCAGTACTACAGTCACCCCTACTACCCATACCAGTACTACCATCACCCCTTCTACGCATACCAGTACTACCATCACCCCTACTACCCATACCAGTACTACAGTCACCCCTAATACCAGTACCAGTACTACAGTCACCCATACTACCAGTACTACCGTCACCCCTACTACCCATACCAGTACTACTGTCACCCCTACTACCCATACCAGTACTACTGTCACCCCTACTACCCATACCAGTACTACCGTCACCCCTTCTACCCATACCAGTACTACAGTCACCCTTAATACCAGTACCAGTACTACCGTCACCCTACTACCAGTACTACCGTCACCCCTACTACCCATACCAGTACTACCATCACCCCTACTACCCATACCAGTACTACAGTCACCCCTAATACCAGTACCAGTACTACAGTCACCCATACTACCAGTACTACCGTCACCCCTACTACTCATACCAGTACTACCGTCACCCCTACTACTACAAATACCAGTACTGCCGTCCCCTACTACCCATACCAGTACTGCCGTCACCCCTACCACCCATACCAGTACTACCCATACCCCTACTACCCATACCAGTACTGCCACACCCCTACCACCCATACCAGTACTACCATCACCCCTACTACCCATACCAGTACTGCCATCAACCCTACCACCCATACCAGTACTACCGTCACCCCTACTACCCATACCAGTACTACAGTCACCCCTAGTACCCATACCAGTACTACCCATACCAGTACTACCATCACCCCTACTACCCATACCAGTACTACCATCACCCCTACTACCCATACCACTACTACTGTCACCCCTACTACCCATACCAGTACTACCGTCACCCTACTACCCATACCAGTACTACCGTCACCCCTACTACCCATACCAGTACTACCGTCACCCCTACTACCCATACCAGTACTACAGTCACCCCTACTACCCATACCAGTACTACCATCACCCCTTCTACCCATACCAGTACTACCATCACCCCTACTACCCATACCAGTACTACAGTCACCCCTAATACCAGTACCAGTACTACAGTCACCCATACTACCAGTACTACCGTCACCCCTACTACCCATACCAGTACTACTGTCACCCCTACTACCCATACCAGTACTACTGTCACCCCTACTACCCATACCAGTACTACCGTCACCCCTACTACCCATACCAGTACTACCGTCACCCCTACTACCCATACCAGTACTACCGTCACCACTACTACCCATACCAGTACTACCGTCACCCCTACTACCCATACCAGTACTACCGTCACCCCTACTACCCATACCAGTACTACCGTCACCCCTACTAACAATACCAGTACTACCATCACCCCTACTACCGTCACCCCTACTACCCATACCAGTACTACCGTCACCCCTACTACCGTCACCCCTACTACCCATACCAGTACTACCGTCACCCCTACTACCCATACCAGTACTACCGTCACCCCTACTACCCATACCAGTACTACCGTCACCCCTACTACCCATACCAGTACTACCGTCACCCCTACTACCCAAACCAGTACTACCGTCACCCCTACTACCCATAACAGTACTACCGTCACCCCTACTACCCGTACCAGTACTACAGTCACCCCTACTACCCATTCCAGTACTACCATCACCCCTACTACCCATACCAGTACTACAGTCACCCCTAATACCAGTACCAGTACTACCGTCACCCCTACTACCAGTACTACCGTCACCCCTACTACCCATACCAGTACTACCATCACCCCTACTACCCATACCAGTACTACCGTCACCCCTACTACACGTACCAGTACTACCGTCACCCCTACTACACGTACCAGTACTACCGTCACCCCTACTACCCATACCAGTACTACAGTCACCCATACCAGTTCTAGCATCACCCCTACTACCAGTACTACAGTCACCCCTACTACCCGTACCAGTACTACCGTCACCCCCACTACCAGTACCAGTACTACAGTCACCCATACCAGTTCTAGCATCACCCCTACTACCAGTACTACAGTCACCCCTACTACCCATACCAGTACTACTGTCACCCTTACTACTGATACCAGTACTACCATCACCCCTTCTACCCATAACAGTACTACCGTAACCCCTACTGTCTGTACCAGTACTACAGTCACCCATACTACCAGTACTACCATCACCCCTAATACCAGTACCAGTACTACCGTCACCCATACTACCACCAGTACTACCATCACCCCTACTACCTGTACCAGTACTACTGTCACCCCTACTACCCATACCAGTACTACCATCACCCCTACTACCGTCACCCCTACTACCCATACCAGTACTACCGTCACCCCTACTACCCATACCAGTACTACTGTCATCCTTACTACCCATACCAGTTCTACCGGCACCCCTACTACCCATACCAGTACTACCGTCACCCCTACTACCCATACCAGTACTACCGTCACCCCTACTACCCATACCAGTACTACCGTCACCCCTACTACCCATACCAGTACTACCGTCACCCCTACTACCCAAACCAGTACTACCGTCACCCCTACTACCCATAACAGTACTACCGTCACCCCTACTACCCATACCAGTACTACAGTCACCCCTACTACCCGTACCAGTACTACAGTCACCCCTACTACCCATACCAGTACTACCATCACCCCTACTACCCATACCAGTACTACAGTCACCCCTACTACCAGTACTACCGTCACCCCTACTACCCGTACCAGTACTACCGTCACCCCTACTACCCATACCAGTACTACAGTCACCCATACCAGTTCTAGCATCACCCCTACTACCAGTACTACAGTCACCCCTACTACCCGTACCAGTACTACCGTCACCCCTACTACCAGTACCAGTACTACAGTCACCCATACCAGTTCTAGCATCACCCCTACTACCAGTACTACAGTCACCCCTACTACCCATACCAGTACTACCATCACCCTTACTACTGATACCAGTACTACCATCACCCCTTCTACCCATAACAGTACTACTGTCACCCCTACTACCTGTACCAGTATTACAGTCACCCATACTACCAGTACTACCATCACCCCTAATACCAGTACCAGTACTACCGTCACCCATACTACCACCAGTACTACCATCACCCCTACTACCTGTACCAGTACTACAGTCACCCATACTACCAGTACTACCATCATCCCTACTACCTGTACTAGTACTACAGTCACCCATACTACCAGTACTACCATCACCCCTACTACCCATACCAGTACTACTGTCACCCCCACTACCTATACCAGTACTACAGTCACCCCTACTACCCATACCAGTACTACAGTCACCCCTACTACCCATACCAGTACTACCGTCACCCCTACTACCCGTACCAGTACCTACAGTCAACCCTACTACCCATACCAGTACCTACAGTCAACCCTACTACCCATACCAGTACTACCATCACCACTTTTGATAGCCTTTAGCACCCTCATCCTACTCCGCCTCTGTTCCGCGGGTGATGTGGAGGTAAACCCAGGCTCTGCATGTCCCCAGGCACCTTCATTCATTCATCCTGCCCTGCCTTAAGGTCTTCGAAAGCCAAGTCAACAAACAGGTCACTGACCATCTCGAATCCCACCGTTCCTTCTCCGCTGTGCAATCTGGTTTCCGAGCCGGTCACGGGTGCACCTCAGTCACGCTAAAGGTACTAAATGATATCATAACCGCCATCGATAAAAGACAGTACTGTGCAGCCGTCTTCATCGACCTGGCCAAGGCTTTCGACTCTGTCAATCACCATTCTTATCGGCAGACTCAGTAGCCTCGGATTTTGTAATGACTGCCTTGCCTGCTTCTCCAACTACTTTGCCGACAGAGTTCAGTGTGTCAAATCGGAGGGCATGCTGTCCGGTCCTCTGGCAGTCTCTATGGGGGTGCCACAGGGTCCAATTCTCGGGCCGACTCTTTTCTCTGTATATATCAATGATGTTGCTCTTGCTGCGGGCGATTCCCTGATCCACCTCTACGCAGACGACACCATTCTGTATACTTCTGGCCCTTCCTTGGACACTGCTATCTAACTTCCAAACGAGCTTCAATGCCATACAACACTCCTTCCGTGGCCTCCAACTGCTCTTAAACGCTAGTAAAACCAAATGCATGCTTTTCAACCGTTCGCTGCCTGCACCCGCAGCACCACTAGCATCACCAACCTGGATGGTTCCGACCTAGAATATGTGGACATCTATAAGTACCCAGGTGTCTGGCTAGACTGTAAACTCTCCTTCCAGACGCATATCAAACATCTCCAATCCAAAATCAAATCTAGAATCGGCTTTCTATTTCGCAACAAAGCCTCCTTCACTCACGCCGCCAAACTTACCTTCGTAAAACTGACTATCCTACCGATCCTCGACTTCGGCGATGTCATCTACAAAATGGCTTCCAATACTCTACTCAGCAAACTGGATGCAGTTTATCACAGTGACATCCGCTTTGTTACTAAAGCACCTTATACCACCCACCACTGCGACCTGTAGGCTCTAGTCGGCTGGCCCTCGCTACATATTCGTCGCCAGACCCACTGGCTCCAGGTCATCTACAAGTCTATGCTAGGTAAAGCTCCGCCTTATCTCAGTTCACTGGTCACGATGGCAACACCCACCCGTAGCACGTGCTCCAGCAGGTGTATCTCACTGATCATCCCTAAAGCCAACACCTCATTTGGCCGCCTTTCCTTCCAGTTCTCTGCGTCCTGTGACTGGAACGAATTGCAAAAATCGTTGAAGTTGGAGACTTTTATCTCCCTCACCAACTTCAAACATCTGCTACCTGAGCAGCTAACCGATCGCTGCAGCTGTACATAGTCTATTGGTAAATAGCCCACCCATTTTCACCTACCTCATCCCCATACTGTTTTTATTTATTTACTTTTCTGCTCTTTTGCACACCAATATCTCTACCTGTACATGACCATCTGATCATTTATCACTCCAGTGTTAATTTGCTAAATTGTAATTATTCACCTACCTCCTCATGCGTTTTGCACACAATGTATATAGACTCTTTTTTTCTACTGTGTTATTGACTTGTTAATTGTTTACTCCATGTGTAACTCTGTGTTGCTGTCTGTTCACACTGTTATGCTTTATCTTGGCCAGGTCGAAGTTGTAAATGAGAACTTGTTCTCAGCTAGCCTACCTGGTTAAATAAAGGTGAAATAAAATAAATGTAAAAAATACCATCACCCCTACCAGTACGACTTTGAATGATAATCACTAGTAATAATAAGTAAGTTACTGTTTACTATACAGATGTTATTATTTTTTATGTATTTAACCTTTATTTAACTAGACAAGTCAGTTAAGAACAAATTCTTATTTACAATGACGGCCTAGGAACAGTGGGTTAACTGGCCTAGGAACAGTGGGTTAACTGGCCTAGGAACAGTGGGTTAACTGGCCTAGGAACAGTGGGTTAACTGGCCCAGGAACAGTGGGTTAACTGGCCCAGGAACAGTGGGTTAACTGGCCCAGGAACAGTGGGTTAACTGCCTGTTCAGGGGCAGAACGACAGATTTTTACCTTGTCAGGTCTAGGATTCGATCTAGCGACCTCTGGCTACTAGTCCAACGCTCTAACCACTAGGCTACCTGCCACCCCTTATTCAGTGTTCCTCAGGCTATGGCAAGCAAATACATATTTGGCTGTATTTTCATTGCCTCTCTCTCACTGTCTCTCTCTGTCTCTCTGTCTGTCTGTCTCTCTCTCTCTGTCTCTCTCTGTCTCTCTCTGTCTCTCTCTGTCTGTTTAGGAGAAGAGCCAGGTTCTCTGTGTAACAGTATTGTTGGGGCTGACCTACAGTGATAACTCTCTGGTGAAGGCTGCTGCAGTCAGAGCTCTGGGAGTCTACATTCTGTTCCCCTGTCTACGAGAGGTACATACACACTGGAATCAGAGCTGTGGTGGCACTGTAGACTGGTCTCACCACTAGACCAGACAGGCCACATCCCACTAGACCAGACAGACAACATCCCACTAGACCAGACAGACCACATCCCACTAGACCAGGCAGGCCACATCCCACTAGACCAGGCAGGCCACATCCCACTAGACCAGGCAGGCCACATCCCACTAGACCAGACAGGCCACATCCCACTAGACCAGACAGGCCACATCCCACTAGACCAGACAGGCCACATCCCACTAGACCAGACAGGCCACATCCCACTAGAGACAGGCCAGAGACCAGACAGGCCACATCCCACTAGACCAGACAGGCCACATCCCACTAGACCAGACAGGCCACATCCCACTAGACCAGACAGGCCACATCCCACTAGACCAGACAGGCCACATCCCACTAGACCAGACAGGCCACATCCCACTAGACCAGACAGGCCACATCCCACAGGGACATTTAAAAGTGATAATCAAAAGTTTGAGGATTGTCAGAAATGATTTTAAACATTGTGTTTTTGGGTGGAGTTTTTCAAAGGATTCTCCTGTGCGTTGGAAAAATGAGGTAGGTAGGATTGATGGAACAGGATTAGACTTAATCTGTCTTGGAAACGCTCTAACAATAATTTTAGTCAGGGTGATGAGTCTGTTTATAACACCCAGCTAGTCAGGGTGGTGATGATGTCTGTTTATAACACCCAGCTAGTCAGGATGGTGATGATGTCTGTTTATAACACCCAGCTAGTCAGGGTGATGATGATATCTGTTTATAACACCCAGCTAGTCAGGATGGTGATGATGTCTGTTTATAACACCCAGCTAGTCAGGGTGATGATGATATCTGTTTATAACACCCAGCTAGTCAGGGTGATGATGATGTCTGTTTATAACACCCAGCTAGTCAGGGTGGTGATGATGTCTGTTTATAACACCCAGCTAGTCAGGGTGGTGATGATGTCTGTTTATAACACCCAGCTAGTCAGGGTGGTGATGATGTCTGTTTATAACACCCAGCTAGTCAGGATGGTGATGATGTCTGTTTATAACACCCAGCTAGTCAGGGTGATGATGATATCTGTTTATAACACCCAGCTAGTCAGGATGGTGATGATGTCTGTTTATAACACCCAGCTAGTCAGGGTGATGATGATATCTGTTTATAACACCCAGCTAGTCAGGGTGATGATGATGTCTGTTTATAACACCCAGCTAGTCAGGGTGGTGATGATGAGTCTGTTTATAACACCCAGCTAGTCAGGGTGGTGATGATGTCTGTTTATAACACCCAGCTAGTCAGGGTGATGATGATGTCTGTTTATAACACCCAGTTAGTCAGGGTGATGATGATGAGTCTGTTTATAACACCCAGCTAGTCAGGGTGGTGATGATGTCTGTTTATAACACCCAGCTAGTCAGGGTGGTGATGATGTCTGTTTATAACACCCAGTTAGTCAGGGTGATGATGTCTGTTTATAACACCCAGCTAGTCAGGGTGATGAGTCTGTTTATAACACCCAGCTAGTCAGGGTGGTGATGTCTGTTTATAACACCCAGCTAGTCAGGGTGGTGATGATATCTGTTTATAACACCCAGCTAGTCAGGGTGGTGATGATATCTGTTTATAACACCCAGCTAGTCAGGGTGGTGATGTCTGTTTATAACACCCAGCTAGTCAGGGTGATGATATCTGTTTATAACACCCAGCTAGTCAAGGTGGTGATGATATCTGTTTATAACACCCAGCTAGTCAGGGTGGTGATGATGTCTGTTTATAACACCCAGCTAGTCAGGGTGGTGATGATGTCTGTTTATAACACCCAGCTAGTCAGGGTGATGATGTCTGTTTATAACACCCAGCTAGTCAGGGTGGTGATGATGATGTATGTTTATAACACCCAGCCAGTCAGGGTGGTGATGATGAGTCTGTTTATAACACCCAGCTAGTCAGGGTGATGATGTCTGTTTATAACACCCAGCTAGTCAGGGTGTTGATGATATCTGTTTATAACACCCAACTAGTCAGGGTGATGATGTCTGTTTATAACACCCTGCTAGTCAGGGTGGTGATGATGTCTGTTTATAACACCCAGCTAGTCAGGGTGGTGATGATGTCTGTTTATAACACCCAGCTAGTCAGGGTGGTGATGATGAGTCTGCTTTATAACAACCAGCTAGTCAGGGTGGTGATGATGTCTGTTTATAACACCCAGCTAGTCAGGGTGGTGATGATGAGTCTGCTTTATAACAACCAGCTAGTCAGGGTGGTGATGATATATGTTTATAACACCCAGCTAGTCAGGGTGGTGATGATGAGTCTGTTTATAACACCCAGCTAGTCAGGGTGGTGATGTATGTTTATAACACCCAGCTAGTCAGGGTGATGATGTATGTTTATAACACCTAGTTAGTCAGGGTGATGATGTCTGTTTATAACACCTAGTTAGTCAGGGTGGTGATGATATCTGTTTATAACACCCAGCTAGTCAGGGTGATGATGTCTGTTTATAACACCCAGCTAGTCAGGGTGATGATGAGTCTGTTTATAACACCCAGCTAGTCAGGGTGATGATGATGTCTGTTTATAACACCCAGCTAGTCAGGGTGGTGGTGATGTCTGTTTATAACATCCAGCTAGTCAGGGTGGTGGTGATGTCTGTTTATAACACCCAGTTAGTCAGGGTGGTGATGATGTCTGTTTATAACACCCAGTTAGTCAGGGTGGTGATTATGTCTGTTTATAACACCCAGCTAGTCAGGGTGGTGATTATGTCTGTTTATAACACCCAGCTAGTCAGGGTGATGAAGATGATGTCTGTTTATAACACCCAGCTTCAGTCAGGGTGGTGATGATGTGTTTATAACACCCAGCTAGTCAGGGTGATGATGTCTGTTTATAACACCCAGCTAGTCAGGGTGGTGATGATGTCTGTTTATAACACCCAGTTAGTCAGGTGATGATGTCTGTTTATAACACCCAGCTAGTCAGGGTGATGAAGATGTCTGTTTATAACACCCAGCTAGTCAGGGTGGTGATGTGTTTATAACACCCAGCTAGTCAGGGTGATGATGTTGTTTATAACACCCAGCTAGTCAGGGTGGTGATGTATGTTTATAACACCTAGTTAGTCAGGGTGATGATGTCTGTTTATAACACCCAGCTAGTCAGGGTGGTGATGATGTCTGTTTATAACACCCAGCTAGTCAGGGTGGTGATGTCTGTTTATAACACCTAGTTAGTCAGGGTGGTGATGATATCTGTTTATAACACCCAGCTAGTCAGGGTGATGATGTCTGTTTATAACACCCAGCTAGTCAGGGTGATGATGAGTCTGTTTATAACACCCAGCTAGTCAGGGTGATGATGATGAGTCTGTTTATAACACCCAGCTAGTCAGGGTGGTGGTGATGTCTGTTTATAACATCCAGCTAGTCAGGGTGGTGATTATGTCTGTTTATAACACCCAGCTAGTCAGGGTGGTGATGATGAGTCTGTTTATAACACCCAGCTAGTCAGGGTGGTGATGATGTCTGTTTATAACACCCAGCTAGTCAGGGTGGTGATGATGTCTGTTTATAACAACCAGCTAGTCAGGGTGGTGATGATGTCTGTTTATAACACCCAGCTAGTCAGGGTGATGATGATGTCTGTTTATAACACCCAGCTAGTCAGGTGATGATGTCAGCTAGTCAGGGTGGTGATGATGTCTGTTTATAACACCCAGCTAGTCAGGGTGATGATGATGTCTGTTTATAACACCCAGCTAGTCAGGGTGATGATGTCTGTTTATAACACCCAGCTTGTCAGGGTGGTGATGATGTCTGTTTATAACACCCAGCTAGTCAGGGTGGTGATGATGTCTGTTTATAACACCCAGCTAGTCAGGGTGATGATGATGAGTCTGTTTATAACACCCAGTTAGTCAGGGTGGTGATGATGTCTGTTTATAACACCCAGCTAGTCAGGGTGATGATGTCTGTTTATAACACCCAGCTAGTCAGGGTGATGATGATGAGTCTGTTTATAACACCCAGCTAGTCAGGGTGGTGATGTATGTTTATAACACCCAGCTAGTCAGGGTGATGATGTCTGTTTATAACACCCAGCTAGTCAGGGTGGTGATGTATGTTTATAACACCTAGTTAGTCAGGGTGATGATGTCTGTTTATAACACCCAGCTAGTCAGGGTGGTGATGATGTCTGTTTATAACACCTAGTTAGTCAGGGTGGTGATGATGAGTCTGTTTATAACACCTAGTTAGTCAGGGTGGTGATGATGATATCTGTTTATAACACCCAGCTAGTCAGGGTGGTGATGATGTCTGTTTATAACACCCAGCTAGTCAGGGTGATGATGATGAGTCTGTTTATAACACCCAGCTAGTCAGGGTGGTGATGTATGTTTATAACACCCAGCTAGTCAGGGTGATGATGTCTGTTTATAACACCCAGCTAGTCAGGGTGGTGATGTATGTTTATAACACCCAGCTAGTCAGGGTGATGATGTCTGTTTATAACACCCAGCTAGTCAGGGTGGTGATGTATGTTTATAACACCTAGTTAGTCAGGGTGATGATGTCTGTTTATAACACCCAGCTAGTCAGGGTGGTGATGATGTCTGTTTATAACACCCAGTTAGTCAGGGTGGTGATGATGAGTCTGTTTATAACACCTAGTTAGTCAGGGTGGTGATGATGATATCTGTTTATAACACCCAGCTAGTCAGGGTGGTGATGATGTCTGTTTATAACAACCAGCTAGTCAGGGTGGTGATGATGTCTGTTTATAACAACCAGCTAGTCAGGGTGGTGATGATGTCTGTTTATAACACCCAGTTAGTCAGGGTGGTGATGATGAGTCTGTTTATAACACCCAGCTAGTCAGGATGGTGATGATGTCTGTTTATAACACCCAGCTAGTCAGGGTGGTGATGTCTGTTTATAACACCCAGCTAGTCAGGGTGGTGATGATGTCTGTTTATAACACCCAGCTAGTCAGGGTGGTGATGATGTCTGTTTATAACACCCAGCTAGTCAGGGTGGTGATGATGTCTGTTTATAACACCCAGCTAGTCAGGGTGGTGATGATGTCTGTTTATAACACCCAGCTAGTCAGGGTGATGATGATGAGTCTGTTTATAACACCCAGCTAGTCAGGGTGGTGATGTATGTTTATAACACCCAGCTAGTCAGGGTGATGATGTCTGTTTATAACACCCAGCTAGTCAGGGTGGTGATGTATGTTTATAACACCTAGTTAGTCAGGGTGATGATGTCTGTTTATAACACCCAGCTAGTCAGGGTGGTGATGATGTCTGTTTATAACACCCAGCTAGTCAGGGTGGTGATGTCTGTTTATAACACCTAGTTAGTCAGGGTGGTGATGATATCTGTTTATAACACCCAGCTAGTCAGGGTGATGATGATGTCTGTTTATAACACCCAGCTAGTCAGGGTGATGATGAGTCTGTTTATAACACCCAGCTAGTCAGGGTGATGATGATGAGTCTGTTTATAACACCCAGCTAGTCAGGGTGGTGGTGATGTCTGTTTATAACATCCAGCTAGTCAGGGTGGTGATTATGTCTGTTTATAACACCCAGCTAGTCAGGGTGGTGATGATGAGTCTGTTTATAACACCCAGCTAGTCAGGGTGGTGATGATGTCTGTTTATAACACCCAGCTAGTCAGGGTGGTGATGATGTCTGTTTATAACAACCAGCTAGTCAGGGTGGTGATGATGTCTGTTTATAACACCCAGCTAGTCAGGGTGATGATGTCTGTTTATAACACCCAGCTAGTCAGGGTGGTGATGATGTCTGTTTAGAACACCCAGCTAGTCAGGGTGGTGATGATGTCTGTTTATAACACCCAGCAGGTTCAGCTAGTCAGGGTGGTGATGATGTCTGTTTATAACACCCAGCTAGTCAGGGTGATGATGTCTGTTTATAACACCCAGCTTGTCAGGGTGGTGATGATGTCTGTTTATAACACCCAGCTAGTCAGGGTGGTGATGATGTCTGTTTATAACACCCAGCTAGTCAGGGTGATGATGATGAGTCTGTTTATAACACCCAGTTAGTCAGGGTGGTGATGATGTCTGTTTATAACACCCAGCTAGTCAGGGTGGTGATGATGTCTGTTTATAACACCCAGCTAGTCAGGGTGATGATGATGAGTCTGTTTATAACACCCAGCTAGTCAGGGTGGTGATGTATGTTTATAACACCCAGCTAGTCAGGGTGATGATGTCTGTTTATAACACCCAGCTAGTCAGGGTGGTGATGTATGTTTATAACACCTAGTTAGTCAGGGTGATGATGTCTGTTTATAACACCCAGCTAGTCAGGGTGGTGATGATGTCTGTTTATAACACCTAGTTAGTCAGGGTGGTGATGATGAGTCTGTTTATAACACCTAGTTAGTCAGGGTGGTGATGATGATATCTGTTTATAACACCCAGCTAGTCAGGGTGGTGATGATGTCTGTTTATAACAACCAGCTAGTCAGGGTGGTGATGATGTCTGTTTATAACACCCAGTTAGTCAGGGTGGTGATGATGAGTCTGTTTATAACACCCAGCTAGTCAGGATGGTGATGATGTCTGTTTATAACACCCAGCTAGTCAGGGTGGTGATGTCTGTTTATAACACCCAGCTAGTCAGGGTGGTGATGATGTCTGTTTATAACACCCAGCTAGTCAGGGTGGTGATGATGTCTGTTTATAACACCCAGCTAGTCAGGGTGGTGATGATGTCTGTTTATAACACCCAGCTAGTCAGGGTGGTGATGATGTCTGTTTATAACACCCAGCTAGTCAGGGTGGTGATGATGTCTGTTTATAACACCCAGCTAGTCAGGGTGGTGATGATGTCTGTTTATAACACCCAGCTAGTCAGGGTGGTGATGATGAGTCTGTTTATAACACCCAGCTAGTCAGGGTGATGATGTCTGTTTATAACACCCAGCTAGTCAGGGTGGTGATGAGTCTGTTTTATAACACCCTGTTAGTCAGGATGATGATGAGTCTGCCAGGGTAGAGGAAGTATCTCTGCTGTGCAGGAAGTGACGACATGTCTCTACAGGATGTGATGTTTGTAGCAGACACGGCCAACGCCATCCTGACAGCCCTGGACGACCGCTCACCCAATGTCCGCTCCAAGGCTGCCTGGTCGCTAGGCAACCTCACCGACACACTCATCGTCAACATGTGAGAGACCGCGCACACACACACACACACACACACACACACACACACACAAACTGTCAATGTAGACAACCCATCAGCTTTCCTGTCTATTAATTTTCTTTCGCTCTTTCCCTTGTCCCTGTCCCCTCTCACTTCTGTCTCTCTCTCCTCTCTACCCCTCGCTCTCTCCTCTCTACCCCTCGCTCTCTCCTCTCTACCCCTCGCTCTCTCCTCTCTACCCCTCGCTCTCTCCTCTCTACCCTCGCTCTCTCCTCTCTACCCCCTCGCTCTCCCCTCTCTACCCTCGCTCTCTCCTCTCTACCCTCGCTCTCTCCTCTCTACCCCTCGCTCTCTCCTCTCTACCCCTCGCTCTCCCTCTCTACCCCTCGCTCTCTTCTCTACCCTCGCTCTCTCCTCTCTACCCCTCGCTCTCTCCTCTCTACCCTCGCTTCTCCTCTCTACCCTCGCTTTCTCCTCTCTACCCTCGCTCTCTCCTCTCTACCCCCTCGCTCTCCTCCTCTCTACCCTCGCTCGCTCTCCCTCTCTACCCCTCGCTTCTCCTCTCTACCCCTCGCTCTCCTCTCTACCCTCGCTCTCTCCTCTCTACCCTCGCTTTCTCCTCTCTACCCCCTCGCTTTCTCCTCTCTACCCTCGCTCTCTCCTCTCTACCCTCGCTCTCTCCTCTCTCTACCCTCGCTGTCTCCTCTCTACCCCTCGCTCTCTCCTCTCTACCCCTCGCTCTCTCCTCTCTACCCTCGCTCTCTCCTCTCTACCCCTCGCTCTCTCCCTCTCTACGCCTCGCTCTCTCCTCTCTACCCTCGCTCTCTCCTCTCTACCCCTCGCTCTCTCCTCTCTACCCCTCGCTCTCTCCTCTCTACCCCTCGCTTTCTCCTCTCTACCCCTCGCTTTCTCCTCTCTACCCTCGCTTTCTCCTCTCTACCCCTCGCTCTCTCCTCTCTCCTCTCTACCCCTCTCTCCTCTCTACCCCTCGCTGTCTCCTCTCTACCCCTCGCTCTCTCCTCTCTCCTCTCTACCCCTCGCTTTCTCCTCTCTACCCCTCGCTCTCTCCTCTCTACCCCTCGCTCTCTCCTCTCTACCCCTCGCTCTCTCCTCTCTACCCCTCGCTTTCTCCTCTCTACCCCTCGCTCTCTCCTCTCTACCCCTCGCTCTCTCCTCTCTACCCCTCGCTTTCTCCTCTCTACCCCTCGCTTTCTCCTCTCTACCCTCGCTCTCTCCTCTCTACCCCTCGCTCTCTCCTCTCTACCCCTCGCTCTCTCCTCTCTACGCCTCGCTCTCACCTCTCTACGCCTCGCTCTCTCCTCTCTACCCCTCGCTCTCTCCTCTCTACGCCTCGCTCTCTCCTCTCTACCCCTCGCTCTCTCCTCTCTACGCCTCGCTCTCTCCTCTCTACGCCTCGCTCTCTCCTCTCTACGCCTCTCTCTACGCCTCGCTCTACCCCTCGCTCTCTCCTCTCTACGCCTCGCTCTCTCCTCTCTACGCCTCGCTCTCTCCTCTCTACGCCTCGCTCTCTCCTCTCTACCCTCGCTCTCTCCTCTCTACCCCTCGCTCTCTCCTCTCTCTACCCCTCGCTCTCTCTCTCTACCCTCGCTCTCTCCTCTCTACGCCGCTCTCTCGCCTCGCTCCTCTCTACGCCTCGCTCTCTCCTCTCTACGCCTCGCTCTCTCGCCTCGCTCTCGCTCTCTACGCCTCGCTCTCTCCTCTCTACGCCTCGCTCTCTCCTCTCTACGCCTCGCTCTCTCCTCTCTACGCCTCGCTCTCTCCTCTCTACCCCTCGCTCTCTCCTCTCTACCCCTCGCTCTCTCCTCTCTACCCCTCGCTCTTCCTCTCTACGCTCGCTCCTCTCTACCCTCGCTCTCTCCTCTCTACCCCTCGCTCTCTCCTTCTCTACCCTCGCTCTCTCTCCCCCTCTACCCCCGCCCCCGCCCTCTACCCCCGCTCTCTCCCTCTCTACCCCCCGCTCTCTCCTCTCTACCCTCGCTCTCTCCTCTCTACCCCTCGCTCTCTCCTCTCTACGCCTCGCTCTCTCCTCTCTACGCCTCGCTCTCTCCTCTCTACGCCTCGCTCTCTCCTCTCTACCCCTCGCTCTCTCCTCTCTACCCCTCGCTCTCTCCTCTCTACCCCTCGCTCTCTCCTCTCTACCCCTCGCTCTCTCCTCTCTACGCCTCGCTCTACCCCTCGCTCTCTCCGCTCTACCCCTCGCTCTCTCCGCTCTACCCCTCGCTCTCTCCTCTTCCCCCTGCTCTCTCTCCCTCTCCTCCCTCCCCTCTCCTCCTCTCAGGGGATGTGTTGGGGAGATTTTCCAGGAGGAGTTGTCTGATATGCTGGTGCTCCAGATGCTTCAGTCAGCCACCAAGGCTGCTTTTGACAAGGACAGGGTGAGAACACACACCAGATTATTCAGAAAGTATCCAGACCTCTTAACCACATTTTGTTACGTTACAGCCTTATTCTAAAATTTCATCATCAATCTAGAAAATTTTGGAAGGCGACTAAGTCGGTCTGGTAACAGTAATGTTAATGAATTACTGTCATGTGTATTGAAGGACTCTGTTGCTATATATGAGACAACTGAAATGCTGAATTGTTTCAATGAGCACTTTTGTATCATCTGGTAGACTGTTTGATTCAGTGTCCTCTGTCTCTGTACAACCCTGTGTGGATGAACCAGTGAGAGCTGGTCAAACTTTTAGCTTTTTGCCATTCTCAGTGCAGGTGGTACATAAAGCCCTGAAATCCTTAGATCAGAGAAAGCCTGCAGGTCCTGATCTTTTGGATCCCTGCTTTTTAAATCTGGCAGCTGATTTCATAGCTGAACCACTTACATCTCTGTTCAATCTAACCCTGGAATGGAATGAAATTCCAAAGATCTGGAAATCAGCATTTGTCCTACCACTTTTAAAAGGGGGAGATCCAACTCTTTTAAATAATTATAGGCCAATCTCAAAGCTGTCACCCCTGGTGAAAATACTTGAAACCCTTGTAAGTGAACAGCTAAAATAGTTTTTATTTACTAACTCTATTTTATCAATGTACCAATCGGGCTTCAGGAAGAAGCATAGCACAATTACAGCAGCCATGAAGGTTTTAAATGATATCACTGAAGCCATTGACAAAAAACAGCACTGTGTCTCACTTTTTACTGATCTCTCTAAGGCTTTTGATACAGTTGATCATGCTATACTAAGGCAGAGATTGTCGAGTGTAGGTCTTTCGGAGCATGCAGTTGCATGGTTTGCTAACTATATATCTGATAGAACTCAGTGCACTCAATTTGATGGGCTCATGTCTATTAAATTGTCTGTCTGTAATGGTGTGCCCCAGGGCTCTATACTTGGTCCCCTCTTATTCACTATTTACAGTTGAAGTCGGAAGTTTACATACACTTAGGTTGGAGTCATTAAAACTAGTTTACATACACTTAGGTTGGAGTCATTAAAACTAGTCTACATACACTTAGGTTGGAGTCATTAAAACTAGTTTACATACACTTAGGTTGGAGTCATTAAAACTAGTCTACATACACTTAGGTTGGAGTCATTAAAACTAGTTTACATACACTTAGGTTGGAGTCATTAAAACTCGTTTACATACACTTAGGTTGGAGTCATTAAAACTCGTTTACATACACTTAGGTTGGAGTCATTAAAACTTGTTTACATACACTTAGGTTGGAGTCATTAAAACTCGTTTACATACACTTAGGTTGGAGTCATTAACTCGTTTACATACACTTAGGTTGGAGTCATTAAAACTCGTTTACATACACTTAGGTTGGAGTCATTAAAACTCGTTTACATACACTTAGGTTGGAGTCATTAAAACTCGTTTACATACACTTAGGTTGGAGTCATTAAAACTAGTTAACATACACTTAGGTTGGAGTCATTAAAACTCGTTTTTCAACCACTCCACAAATGTCTTGTTAACAAACTGTAGTTTTGGCAAGTCGGTTAGGACATCTACTTTGTGCATGACACAAGTAATTTTTCCAACAATTGTTTACAGATGATTTCACTGTATCACAATTCCAGTGGGTCAGAAGTTTACAGACACTAAGTTGACTGTGCCTTTAAACAGCATGGAACATTCCAGACAATGATGTCCTGGCTTTAGAAGCTTCTGATAGGCTAATTGATATAATTTGATTCAATTGGAGGTGTACCTGTGGATGTATTTCAAGGCCTACCTTCAAACGCAGGGCCTCTTTGCTTGACATCATGGGAAAATCAAAAGAAATCAGCCAAGACCTCAGAATGAGAATTGTAGACCTCCCCAAGTCTGGTTCATCCTTGGGAGCAATTTCCAAACGCCTGAAGGTACCACATTCATCTGTACAAACAATAGTACACAAGTATAAACACCATGGGACCACGCAGCCGTCATATCGCTCAGGAAGGAGACTCATTATGTCTCCTAGAGCTGAACGTACTTTTGTGCGAAAAGTGCAAATCAATCCCAGAACAACAGCAAAGGACCTTGTGAAGATGCTGGAGGAAACCGGTACAAATGATCTATATCCACAGTAAAACGAGTCCTATATCGACATAATCCTCTGTCCTGATGAAACAAAAATAGAACTGTTTGGCCATAATGTCCATCGTTTTGTTTGGAGGAAAAATGGGGAGGCTTGCAAGCCGAAGAACACCATCCCAAACGTGAAACATGGGGGTGGCAGCATCATGTTGTGGGGGTGCTTTGCTGCAGGAGGGACTGGTGCACTTCACAAAATAGATGGCATCATGAGGGTGGAAAAATATGTGGATATATTGAAGCAACATCTCAAAGCATCAGTCAGGAAAGATTGGTTGCAAATGGGTCTTCAAAATGGACAATGAACCCAAGCATACTTCCAAAGTTGTGGCAAAATGGCTTAAGGACAATGAAGTCAAGGTATTGGAGTGGCCATCACAAAGCCCTGACCTCAATCCTATAGAAAATGTGTGGGAAGAACTGAAAAAGCGTGTGCAAGCAAAGAGTCCGACAAACCTGACTCCGTTACACCAGCTCTGTCAGGAGGAATGGGCCAAAATTCACCCAATTTATCGTTTAAAGGCACCACATTTTTTTTTTTTTTTTTTCACCTTTATTTAACCTGGTAGGCTAGTTGAGAACACCGTTATTTAACCTGGTAGGCTAGTTGAGAACACCTTTATTTAACCAGGTAGGCTAGTTGAGAACACCTTTATTTAACCAGGTAGGCTAGTTGAGAACACCTTTATTTAACCTGGTAGGCTAGTTGAGAACACCTTTATTTAACCAGGTAGGCTAGTTGAGAACACCTTTATTTAACCTGGTAGGCTAGTTGAGAACACCTTTATTTAACCAGGTAGGCTAGTTGAGAACACCTTTATTTAACCTGGTAGGCTAGTTGAGAACACCTTTATTTAACCAGGTAGGCTAGTTGAGAACACCTTTATTTAACCTGGTAGGCTAGTTGAGAACACCTTTATTTAACCAGGTAGGCTAGTTGAGAACACCTTTATTTAACCAGGTAGGCTAGTTGAGAACACCTTTATTTAACCAGGTAGGCTAGTTGAGAACACCTTTATTTAACCAGGTAGGCTAGTTGAGAACACCTTTATTTAACCAGGTAGGCTAGTTGAGAACACCTTTATTTAACCAGGTAGGCTAGTTGAGAACACCTTTATTTAACCAGGTAGGCTAGTTGAGAACACCTTTATTTAACCAGGTAGGCTAGTTGAGAACACCTTTATTTAACCAGGTAGGCTAGTTGAGAACACCGTTATTTAACCAGGTAGGCTAGTTGAGAACACCTTTATTTAACCAGGTAGGCTAGTTGAGAACACCGTTATTTAACCAGGTAGGCTAGTTGAGAACACCTTTATTTAACCAGGTAGGCTAGTTGAGAACACCTTTATTTAACCAGGTAGGCTAGTTGAGAACACCTTTATTTAACCAGGTAGGCTAGTTGAGAACACCTTTATTTAACCAGGTAGGCTAGTTGAGAACAAGTTCTCATTTGCAACTGCAACCTGGCCAAGATAAAGCATAGCAGTGTGAACAGACAACACAGAGTTACACATGGAGTAAACAATTAACAAGTCAATAACACAGTAGAAAAAAAAAGGGAGTCTATATACATTGTGTGCAAAAGGCATGAGGAGGTAGGCGAATAATTACAATTTTGCAGATTAACACTGGAGTGATAAATGATCAGATGGTCATGTACAGGTAGAGATACTGGTGTGCAAAAGAGCATAAAATAAAATAAATAAAAACAGTATGGGGATGAGGTAGGTAAAAATGGGTGGGCTATTTATCGATAGACTATGTACAGCTGCAGCGATCGGTTAGCTGCTCAGATAGCAGATGTTTGAAGTTGGTGAGGGAGATCAAAGTCTCCAACTTCAGCGATTTTTGCAATTCGTTCCAGTCACAGGCAGCAGAGAACTGGAACAAAAGGCGGCCAAATGAGGTGTTGGCTTTAGGGATGATCAGTGAGATACACCTGCTGGAGCGCGTGCTACGGTTGGGTGTTGCCATCGTGACCAGTGAACTGAGATAAGGCGGAGCTTTACCTAGCATGGACTTGTAGATGACCTGGAGGCAGTGGGTCTGGCGACGAATATGTAGCGAGGGCCAGCCGACTAGAGCATACAGGTCGCAGTGGTGGGTGGTATAAGGTGCTTTAGTGACAAAACGGATGGCACTGTGATAAACTGCATCCAGTTTGCTGAGTAGAGTGTTGGAAGCAATTTTGTAGATGACATCGCCGAAGTCGAGGATCGGTAGGATAGTCAGTTTTACTAGGGTAAGTTTGGCGGCGTGAGTCTCACCACATTCCAGAGTGCAGATATCTTCACCTGCAGCTCTCTGGGTCTGGTTGAGGGGGTGTTGTTGAGCTGGACTATATTTTTGTGTTGACTGGATAAATTCACCCAGCTGGAGGTAAGGCAGGTGGAGCTGGAATAGCAGATGAACAGTTAATTTCAATGAGAGACTCTGTGATGGGAGCTTTGACTCACTTCACATGTCAGTGTAATTGAAGTTTGAGACGTCTGTTCTATCTTAGCAAGCTGTCTAAACTTAACTCAGTCCTTGTAAAGTAAAATTGATTATTGTAATTTATTTTTCTTCTTGGCTTTTAACGTACCTTCAGACTAAACATTACTCTTTCTTTAGCTGGAGAGCATTTGCTGTATAGTTCTTGGGAATAAGAATATTTGGGAATCCTTCCAGAACATTTCAGGTTTTAGGTTTGGAGTTTTGATTTGGAGTGAAGGTTATGTTGTGGAGATATTCTTAATAAGGATGAAGTTACACTGTATGGCCACATGGGGGCATTTTAACGCTGTCCTAGAATAAAAGGTGGCGTTAAAGCAGTGGACTAGTCTGAGAGTAAGCTATATTCATCGTGTCATTTAAATAACCTGTTAAGAAACCCCTCTGCAGTCATGTTGATCTTCGCCTTGAACCAACTCAACTCGTTTTTTAAATTTGTATTATTGTTTTCAAAAAGCACACACATACTGTATATGTCCTGGTGACATAGTTTATCCGACTCTAAATCTATCTTTGTGTAAAAACATGCTGAAAAATTCAGGAGCTCATCTGCTCATGACCTTCTCTTTCTCTGTATTCTCTCTCTTTCCCCTCCCTCTCCTCCAGGTTAAGAGTAATGCGGTGCGTGCGTTGGGGAACCTGCTCCACTTCCTGTCTGTCAGTCAGCTGACCCGGCCAGGGTTCCAGCGCCCCCTGGAGGAGGCGGTCAGCGCACTGGTCACCACAGTCCAATCAGAAGCCACGATGAAGGTCCGCTGGAATGCCTGCTACGCCCTGGGCAACGCCTTCAGGAACCCTGCCCTGCCACTCGGTACACACTGCTCTGACCCTAGTTCACACAGACTTTCTGTTGGCCTCAAAACATTCACTTCACTCATTCACTCCCTTGCTCTCTCGATCTCTCACTCCCTTGCTCTCTCTCGATCTCTCTCACTCCCTTGCTCTCTCTCGATCTCTCACTCCCTTGCTCTCTCTCGATCTCTCTCGCTCCCTTGCTCTCTCTCGATCTCTCTCACTCCCTTGCTCTCGCTCTCTCTCTCGATCTCTCTCACTCCCTTGCTCTCTCTCACTCCATTTCTCTCTCTCTCTCTCAATCTCTCTCACTCCCTTTTTCTCTCTCTCTAGATTCTGCTTCCTGGTCCGGCGATGCATTTTCCGCCCTCTGCTGTGTTGTCACTTCCTGTCAGAACTTCAAGGTGCGCATCAAGTCTGCCGCTGCCCTCTCCGTCCCCGCCTGCCGTCATTGCTACGGTGATGCGGAGCGGTTCGGGGATGTTTGGCGCTCACTGGCCGCGGCGTTGGAACACAGCGAGGAGACGCAGGACTTCCTGGAGTACCGCTACTGTTCCTCTCTCCGACACACACTCACACACACCCTCACACACCTGCTACGACTCAGCCAATCACAGGACATGCCCGCCCTGGGGATGTCGCTCGTCATGGAGGAGGGGAGGGGCTTCAAGGAACACCTGATAAAATACCTGAGAGGGGAGGGGGGGACGGACGGAGGGAGAAGAGGAGGAGGAGGAGGGACGGACGGCGGGAGAGGAGGAGGGACGGAGGGAGTGGGAGGGACGGAAGGAGGGAGAGGAGAAACGGAGGGGGAGAGAGAGCGAAAGGGGGAGGAGAGAGTGAGGACTCTGGGAGAGACGCTGGAGAGACTGAGGAGTCTTTGTGTAGATGGGAGGGAAGAGGGTGATGAAGGGAGGGATAGAGGAGAAGAAGAGAGGAGTGCGTTGGTGGTGGTTGCATTTCTGGAGGACGTTCTGAGGAGTTGTGAGGAGCTGAAGGTCTCCCACTCAGATTGACCTCTAACCCCACACTGTAGCCCAACTCTTGTTTCTCTCCTCATTCCCCTTCATGGATTTAAGAGCAGGATTTGCATGATGGACAAGAGGGGGAGTTTCCACCATATTCCTCACAACAGTCCATTTTAATGAACGAGTGCATAATTAAAGAAGGAAGAGGGGGAACAGAATGGGACTGGTTCAGGAGAGCAGGACAGAGAGATTACCTGTTTCTGGGTTCAGGTGTGGAAGTGTCAACTGTGGAACGGTAAACTGTCACCTGTCCCAGTTTTTTTTATTTTATTCAGCTTACAAAGTAATAAATCAATTATTAATGATGTTAAAGCAGATGGCCTTCTACCGCTAATACTGTTCTTATTAGTACTACTGCTGTTATTATAGTACTATAAGGGATAACACTGCTATTATAGAATTACAGTACTGTTATTACTGTTATATTACAATACTTTTGCTGTATAAGTTGATTATATTACATTACTTTTGGTGTAGAAGTTGATTACAGAACTGTTATTAGTTATATGATTACAGTACTAGCACATTATTGTCATTTGTGCTGTGTGTTTATCATTAAACCGGACCAGCGGGCGCTAGCCTCTATTCCTGATCTCGCGTCCGTGTTATTGATGGTCAATAGCTGACACCTCTACCTCATCAACCCTGTTGTTACCGACCTGTGGCTCTGTCTCTAACAGGATCAGATAGGAGATCAGGTCCAGGAGTCTCTAACAGGATCAGATAGGAGGTCAGGTCTAGGAGTCTCTAACAGGATCAGATGGGAGATCAGGTCCAGGAGTCTCTAACAGGATGAGATGGGAGATCAGGTCTAGGAGTCTCTAACAGGATCAGATAGGAGATCAGGTCTAGGAGTCTCTAACATGATCAGATGGGAGGTCAGGAGTCTCTAACAGGAGTCTCTAAGTCTCTAGGATCAGATAGGGTCTAGAGTCTCTAACAGGATCAGATAGGAGATCAGGTCTAGGAGTCTCTAACATGATCAGATGGGAGGTCAGGTCTAGGAGTCTCTAACATGATCAGATAGGAGATCAGGTCTAGGAGTCTCTAACAGGATCAGATGGGAGATCAGGTCCAGGAGTCTCTAACAGGAGTCTCTAACAGGATCAGATGGGAGATCAGGTCTAGGAGTCTCTAACATGATCAGATGGGAGGTCAGGTCTAGGAGTCTCTAACAGGATCAGATGGGAGGTCAGGTCTAGGAGTCTCTAACAGGATCAGATGGGAGGTCAGGTCTAGGAGTCTCTAACAGGATCAGATGGGAGGTCAGGTCTAGGAGTCAGGATGGGAGGTCAGGTCTAGGAGTCTCTAACAGGATCAGATAGGAGATCAGGTCTAGGGATCAGATAGGAGATCAGGTCCAGGAGTCTCTAACAGGATCAGATAGGAGATCAGGAGTCTCTAACAGGATCAGATGGGAGGTCAGGTCTAGGAGTCTCTAACATGATCAGATGGGAGGTCAGGTCTAGGAGTCTCTAACAGGATCAGATAGGAGATGGGAGGAGTCTCTAACAGGATCAGATGGGAAGTCAGGTCTAGGAGTCTCTAACAGGATCAGATGGGAGGTCAGGTCTAGGAGTCTCTAACAGGATCAGATAGGAGATCAGGTCCAGGAGTCTCTAACAGGATCAGATAGGAGATCAGGTCCAGGAGTCTCTAACAGGATGAGATGGGAGGTCCCAGAGAGATCAGGTCTAGGAGTCTCTAACAGGATCAGATGGGAGGTCCCAGAGAGATCAGGTCTAGGAGTCTCTAACAGGATCAGATAGGAGATCAGGTCCAGGAGTCTCTAACAGGATCAGATAGGAGATCAGGTCCAGGAGTCTCAACAGGAGATAGGAGATCAGGTCCAGGAGTCTCTAACAGGATCAGATAGGAACTCCCAGAGAGATCAGGTCCAGGAGTCTCTAACAGGATCAGATAGGAGATCAGGTCTAGGAGTCTCTAACAGGATCAGATGGGAGATCAGGTCCAGGGGTCTCTAACAGGATCAGATAGGAGATCAGGTCCAGGAGTCTCTAACAGGATCAGATGGGAGGTCAGGTCTAGGAGTCTCTAACATGATCAGATGGGAGATCAGGTCCAGGAGTCTCTAACAGGATCAGATGGGAGGTCAGGTCTAGGAGTCTCTAACATGATCAGATGGGAGGTCAGGTCTAGGAGTCTCTAACAGGATCAGATAGGAGATCAGGTCTAGGAGTCTCTAACAGGATCAGATAGGAGATCAGGTCCAGGAGTCTCTAACAGGATCAGATAGGAGATCAGGTCCAGGAGTCTCTAACAGGATCAGATAGGAGATCAGGTCTAGGAGTCTCTAACATGATCAGATGGGAGGTCAGGTCTAGGAGTCTCTAACAGGATCAGATAGGAGATCAGGTCCAGGAGTCTCTAACAGGATCAGATAGAAGATCAGGTCCAGGAGTCTCTAACAGGATCAGATAGAAGATCAGGTCCAGAGTCTCTAACAGGATCAGATAGGAGATCAGGTCTAGGAGTCTCTAACATGATCAGATGGGAGGTCAGGTCTAGGAGTCTCTAACAGGATCAGATAGGAGATCAGGTCTAGGAGTCTCTAACAGGATCAGATAGGAGATCAGGTCTAGGAGTCTCTAACAGGATCAGATGGGAGATCAGGTCTAGGAGTCTCTAACAGGATCAGATAGGAGATCAGGTCCAGGAGTCTCTAACAGGATGAGATGGGAGGTCCCAGAGAGATCAGGTCTAGGAGTCTCTAACAGGATCAGATGGGAGGTCCCAGAGAGATCAGGTCTAGGAGTCTCTAACAGGATCAGATAGGAGATCAGGTCCAGGAGTCTCTAACAGGATCAGATAGGAGATCAGGTCCAGGAGTCTCTAACAGGATCAGATAGGAGATCAGGTCCAGGAGTCTCTAACATGATCAGATAGGAGATCAGGTCCAGGAGTCTCTAACAGGATCAGATAGGAGATCAGGTCCAGTAGTCTCTAACAGGATCAGATAGGAGATCAGGTCTAGGAGTCTCTAACAGGATCAGATGGGAGGTCAGGTCTAGGAGTCTCTAACAGGATCAGATAGGAGATCAGGTCTAGGAGTCTCTAACAGGATCAGATGGGAGGTCCCAGAGAGATCAGGTCTAGGAGTCTCTAACAGGATCAGATAGGAGATCAGGTCCAGGAGTCTCTAACAGGATCAGATAGGAGATCAGGTCCAGGAGTCTCTAACAGGATCAGATAGGAGATCAGGTCCAGGAGTCTCTAACAGGATCAGATAGGAACTCCCAGAGAGATCAGGTCTAGGAGTCTCTAACAGGATCAGATAGGAGATCAGGTCTAGGAGTCTCTAACATGATCAGATGGGAGGTCAGGTCTAGGAGTCTCTAACATGATCAGATAGGAGATCAGGTCTAGGAGTCTCTAACAGGATCAGATGGGAGATCAGGTCCAGGAGTCTCTAACAGGATGAGATGGGAGATCAGGTCCAGGAGTCTCTAACAGGATCAGATAGGGAGATCAGGTCTAGGAGTCTCTAACAGGATCAGATAGGAGATCAGGTCTAGGAGTCTCTAACATGATCAGATGGGAGGTCAGGTCTAGGAGTCTCTAACATGATCAGATGGGAGGTCAGGTCTAGGAGTCTCTAACATGATCAGATGGGAGGTCAGGTCTAGGAGTCTCTAACAGGATCAGATGGGAGGTCAGGTCTAGGAGTCTCTAACAGGATCAGATGGGAGGTCAGGTCTAGGAGTCTCTAACAGGATCAGATAGGAGATCAGGTCTAGGAGTCTCTAACAGGATCAGATAGGAGATCAGGTCCAGGAGTCTCTAACAGGATCAGATAGGAGATCAGGTCCAGGAGTCTCTAACAGGATCAGATGGGAGGTCAGGTCTAGGAGTCTCTAACATGATCAGATGGGAGGTCAGGTCTAAGAGTCTCTAACAGGATCAGATGGGAGGTCAGGTCTAGGAGTCTCTAACAGGATCAGATAGGAGATCAGGTCCAGGAGTCTCTAACAGGATCAGATGGGAAGTCAGGTCTAGGAGTCTCTAACAGGATCAGATGGGAGGTCAGGTCTAGGAGTCTCTAACAGGATCAGATAGGAGATCAGGTCCAGGAGTCTCTAACAGGATCAGATAGGAGATCAGGTCCAGGAGTCTCTAACAGGATCAGATAGGAGATCAGGTCCAGGAGTCTCTAACAGGATCAGATAGGAACTCCCAGAGAGATCAGGTCCAGGAGTCTCTAACAGGATCAGATAGGAGATCAGGTCTAGGAGTCTCTAACAGGATCAGATGGGAGATCAGGTCCAGGGGTCTCTAACAGGATCAGATAGGAGATCAGGTCCAGGAGTCTCTAACAGGATCAGATGGGAGGTCAGGTCTAGGAGTCTCTAACATGATCAGATGGGAGATCAGGTCCAGGAGTCTCTAACAGGATCAGATGGGAGGTCAGGTCTAGGAGTCTCTAACATGATCAGATGGGAGGTCAGGTCTAGGAGTCTCTAACAGGATCAGATAGGAGATCAGGTCTAGGAGTCTCTAACAGGATCAGATAGGAGATCAGGTCCAGGAGTCTCTAACAGGATCAGATAGGAGATCAGGTCCAGGAGTCTCTAACAGGATCAGATAGGAGATCAGGTCTAGGAGTCTCTAACATGATCAGATGGGAGGTCAGGTCTAGGAGTCTCTAACAGGATCAGATAGGAGATCAGGTCTAGGAGTCTCTAACAGGATCAGATAGGAGATCAGGTCCAGGAGTCTCTAACAGGATCAGATGGGAGGTCAGGTCTAGGAGTCTCTAACAGGATCAGATAGGAGATCAGGTCCAGGAGTCTCTAACAGGATCAGATAGAAGATCAGGTCCAGGAGTCTCTAACAGGATCAGATAGGAGATCAGGTCTAGGAGTCTCTAACATGATCAGATGGGAGGTCAGGTCTAGGAGTCTCTAACAGGATCAGATAGGAGATCAGGTCTAGGAGTCTCTAACAGGATCAGATAGGAGATCAGGTCTAGGAGTCTCTAACAGGATCAGATGGGAGATCAGGTCTAGGAGTCTCTAACAGGATCAGATAGGAGATCAGGTCCAGGAGTCTCTAACAGGATGAGATGGGAGGTCCCAGAGAGATCAGGTCTAGGAGTCTCTAACAGGATCAGATGGGAGGTCCCAGAGAGATCAGGTCTAGGAGTCTCTAACAGGATCAGATAGGAGATCAGGTCCAGGAGTCTCTAACAGGATCAGATAGGAGATCAGGTCCAGGAGTCTCTAACAGGATCAGATAGGAGATCAGGTCCAGGAGTCTCTAACATGATCAGATAGGAGATCAGGTCCAGGAGTCTCTAACAGGATCAGATAGGAGATCAGGTCCAGTAGTCTCTAACAGGATCAGATAGGAGATCAGGTCTAGGAGTCTCTAACAGGATCAGATGGGAGGTCAGGTCTAGGAGTCTCTAACAGGATCAGATAGGAGATCAGGTCTAGGAGTCTCTAACAGGATCAGATGGGAGGTCCCAGAGAGATCAGGTCTAGGAGTCTCTAACAGGATCAGATAGGAGATCAGGTCCAGGAGTCTCTAACAGGATCAGATAGGAGATCAGGTCCAGGAGTCTCTAACAGGATCAGATAGGAGATCAGGTCCAGGAGTCTCTAACAGGATCAGATAGGAACTCCCAGAGAGATCAGGTCCAGGAGTCTCTAACAGGATCAGATAGGAGATCAGGTCTAGGAGTCTCTAACAGGATCAGATGGGAGATCAGGTCCAGGGGTCTCTAACAGGATCAGATAGGAGATCAGGTCCAGGAGTCTCTAACAGGATCAGATGGGAGGTCAGGTCTAGGAGTCTCTAACATGATCAGATGGGAGATCAGGTCCAGGAGTCTCTAACAGGATCAGATGGGAGGTCAGGTCTAGGAGTCTCTAACATGATCAGATGGGAGGTCAGGTCTAGGAGTCTCTAACAGGATCAGATAGGAGATCAGGTCTAGGAGTCTCTAACAGGATCAGATAGGAGATCAGGTCCAGGAGTCTCTAACAGGATCAGATAGGAGATCAGGTCCAGGAGTCTCTAACAGGATCAGATAGGAGATCAGGTCTAGGAGTCTCTAACATGATCAGATGGGAGGTCAGGTCTAGGAGTCTCTAACAGGATCAGATAGGAGATCAGGTCTAGGAGTCTCTAACAGGATCATATAGGAGATCAGGTCCAGGAGTCTCTAACAGGATCAGATGGGAGGTCAGGTCTAGGAGTCTCTAACAGGATCAGATAGGAGATCAGGTCCAGGAGTCTCTAACAGGATCAGATAGAAGATCAGGTCCAGGAGTCTCTAACAGGATCAGATAGGAGATCAGGTCTAGGAGTCTCTAACATGATCAGATGGGAGGTCAGGTCTAGGAGTCTCTAACAGGATCAGATAGGAGATCAGGTCTAGGAGTCTCTAACAGGATCAGATAGGAGATCAGGTCTAGGAGTCTCTAACAGGATCAGATAGGAGATCAGGTCCAGGAGTCTCTAACAGGATGAGATGGGAGGCCCCAGAGAGATCAGGTCTAGGTGTCTCTAACAGGATCAGATGGGAGGTCCCAGAGAGATCAGGTCCAGGAGTCTCTAACAGGATCAGATAGGAGATCAGGTCCAGGAGTCTCTAACATGATCAGATAGGAGATCAGGTCCAGGAGTCTCTAACAGGATCAGATAGGAGATCAGGTCCAGTAGTCTCTAACAGGATCAGATAGGAGATCAGGTCCAGGAGTCTCTAACAGGATCAGATGGGAGATCAGGTCTAGGAGTCTCTAACAGGATCAGATAGGAGATCAGGTCCAGGAGTCTCTAACAGGATGAGATGGGAGGTCCCAGAGAGATCAGGTCTAGGAGTCTCTAACAGGATCAGATGGGAGGTCCCAGAGAGATCAGGTCTAGGAGTCTCTAACAGGATCAGATAGGAGATCAGGTCCAGGAGTCTCTAACAGGATCAGATAGGAGATCAGGTCCAGGAGTCTCTAACATGATCAGATAGGAGATCAGGTCCAGGAGTCTCTAACAGGATCAGATAGGAGATCAGGTCCAGTAGTCTCTAACAGGATCAGATAGGAGGTCAGGTCTAGGAGTCTCTAACATGATCAGATAGGAGATCAGGTCTAGGAGTCTCTAACAGGATCAGATGGGAGATCAGGTCCAGGAGTCTCTAACAGGATGAGATGGGAGATCAGGTCTAGGAGTCTCTAACAGGATCAGATAGGAGATCAGGTCTAGGAGTCTCTAACAGGATCAGATAGGAGATCAGGTCTAGGAGTCTCTAACAGGATCAGATGGGAGATCAGGTCCAGGGTCTCTAACATGATCAGATAGGAGATCAGGTCCAGGAGTCTCTAACAGGATCAGATAGGAGGTCAGGTCTAGGAGTCTCTAACATGATCAGATGGGAGGTCAGGTCTAGGAGTCTCTAACATGATCAGATGGGAGGTCAGGTCTAGGAGTCTCTAACAGGGTCAGATAGGAGATCAGGTCTAGGAGTCTCTAACATGATCAGATGGGAGGTCAGGTCTAGGAGTCTCTAACATGATCAGATAGGAGATCAGGTCTAGGAGTCTCTAACAGGATCAGATGGGAGATCAGGTCCAGGAGTCTCTAACAGGATGAGATGGGAGATCAGGTCTAGGAGTCTCTAACAGGATCAGATAGGAGATCAGGTCCAGGAGTCTCTAACAGGATCAGATGGGAGATCAGGTCTAGGAGTCTCTAACAGGATCAGATAGGAGATCAGGTCCAGGAGTCTCTAACAGGATGAGATGGGAGGTCCCAGAGAGATCAGGTCTAGGAGTCTCTAACAGGATCAGATGGGAGGTCCCAGAGAGATCAGGTCTAGGAGTCTCTAACAGGATCAGATAGGAGATCAGGTCCAGGAGTCTCTAACAGGATCAGATAGGAGATCAGGTCCAGGAGTCTCTAACAGGATCAGATAGGAGATCAGGTCCAGGAGTCTCTAACATGATCAGATAGGAGATCAGGTCCAGGAGTCTCTAACAGGATCAGATAGGAGATCAGGTCCAGTAGTCTCTAACAGGATCAGATAGGAGGTCAGGTCTAGGAGTCTCTAACATGATCAGATAGGAGATCAGGTCTAGGAGTCTCTAACAGGATCAGATGGGAGATCAGGTCCAGGAGTCTCTAACAGGATGAGATGGGAGATCAGGTCTAGGAGTCTCTAACAGGATCAGATAGGAGATCAGGTCTAGGAGTCTCTAACAGGATCAGATAGGAGATCAGGTCTAGGAGTCTCTAACAGGATCAGATGGGAGATCAGGTCCAGGGGTCTCTAACATGATCAGATAGGAGATCAGGTCCAGGAGTCTCTAACAGGATCAGATAGGAGGTCAGGTCTAGGAGTCTCTAACATGATCAGATGGGAGGTCAGGTCTAGGAGTCTCTAACATGATCAGATGGGAGGTCAGGTCTAGGAGTCTCTAACAGGATCAGATAGGAGATCAGGTCTAGGAGTCTCTAACATGATCAGATGGGAGGTCAGGTCTAGGAGTCTCTAACATGATCAGATAGGAGATCAGGTCTAGGAGTCTCTAACAGGATCAGATGGGAGATCAGGTCCAGGAGTCTCTAACAGGATGAGATGGGAGATCAGGTCTAGGAGTCTCTAACAGGATCAGATAGGAGATCAGGTCTAGGAGTCTCTAACAGGATCAGATAGGAGATCAGGTCTAGGAGTCTCTAACATGATCAGATGGGAGGTCAGGTCTAGGAGTCTCTAACATGATCAGATGGGAGGTCAGGTCTAGGAGTCTCTAACATGATCAGATGGGAGGTCAGGTCTAGGAGTCTCTAACAGGATCAGATGGGAGGTCAGGTCTAGGAGTCTCTAACAGGATCAGATGGGAGGTCAGGTCTAGGAGTCTCTAACAGGATCAGATAGGAGATCAGGTCTAGGAGTCTCTAACAGGATCAGATAGGAGATCAGGTCCAGGAGTCTCTAACAGGATCAGATGGGAGGTCAGGTCTAGGAGTCTCTAACATGATCAGATGGGAGGTCAGGTCTAAGAGTCTCTAACAGGATCAGATGGGAGGTCAGGTCTAGGAGTCTCTAACAGGATCAGATAGGAGATCAGGTCCAGGAGTCTCTAACAGGATCAGATGGGAGGTCAGGTCTAGGAGTCTCTAACAGGATCAGATGGGAGGTCAGGTCTAGGAGTCTCTAACAGGATCAGATAGGAGATCAGGTCCAGGAGTCTCTAACAGGATCAGATAGGAGATCAGGTCCAGGAGTCTCTAACAGGATGAGATGGGAGGTCCCAGAGAGATCAGGTCTAGGAGTCTCTAACAGGATCAGATGGGAGGTCCCAGAGAGATCAGGTCTAGGAGTCTCTAACAGGATCAGATAGGAGATCAGGTCCAGGAGTCTCTAACAGGATCAGATAGGAACTCCCAGAGAGATCAGGTCCAGGAGTCTCTAACAGGATCAGATAGGAGATCAGGTCCAGGAGTCTCTAACAGGATCAGATAGGAGATCAGGTCCAGGAGTCTCTAACAGGATCAGATAGGAGATCAGGTCCAGGAGTCTCTAACATGATCAGATAGGAGATCAGGTCCAGGAGTCTCTAACAGGATCAGATAGGAGATCAGGTCCAGTAGTCTCTAACAGGATCAGATAGGAGGTCAGGTCTAGGAGTCTCTAACATGATCAGATAGGAGATCAGGTCTAGGAGTCTCTAACAGGATCAGATGGGAGATCAGGTCCAGGAGTCTCTAACAGGATGAGATGGGAGATCAGGTCTAGGAGTCTCTAACAGGATCAGATAGGAGATCAGGTCTAGGAGTCTCTAACAGGATCAGATAGGAGATCAGGTCTAGGAGTCTCTAACAGGATCAGATGGGAGATCAGGTCCAGGGGTCTCTAACATGATCAGATAGGAGATCAGGTCCAGGAGTCTCTAACAGGATCAGATAGGAGGTCAGGTCTAGGAGTCTCTAACATGATCAGATGGGAGGTCAGGTCTAGGAGTCTCTAACATGATCAGATGGGAGGTCAGGTCTAGGAGTCTCTAACAGGATCAGATAGGAGATCAGGTCTAGGAGTCTCTAACATGATCAGATGGGAGGTCAGGTCTAGGAGTCTCTAACATGATCAGATAGGAGATCAGGTCTAGGAGTCTCTAACAGGATCAGATGGGAGATCAGGTCCAGGAGTCTCTAACAGGATGAGATGGGAGATCAGGTCTAGGAGTCTCTAACAGGATCAGATAGGAGATCAGGTCTAGGAGTCTCTAACAGGATCAGATAGGAGATCAGGTCTAGGAGTCTCTAACATGATCAGATGGGAGGTCAGGTCTAGGAGTCTCTAACATGATCAGATGGGAGGTCAGGTCTAGGAGTCTCTAACATGATCAGATGGGAGGTCAGGTCTAGGAGTCTCTAACAGGATCAGATGGGAGGTCAGGTCTAGGAGTCTCTAACAGGATCAGATGGGAGGTCAGGTCTAGGAGTCTCTAACAGGATCAGATAGGAGATCAGGTCTAGGAGTCTCTAACAGGATCAGATAGGAGATCAGGTCCAGGAGTCTCTAACAGGATCAGATAGGAGATCAGGTCCAGGAGTCTCTAACAGGATCAGATGGGAGGTCAGGTCTAGGAGTCTCTAACATGATCAGATGGGAGGTCAGGTCTAAGAGTCTCTAACAGGATCAGATGGGAGGTCAGGTCTAGGAGTCTCTAACAGGATCAGATAGGAGATCAGGTCCAGGAGTCTCTAACAGGATCAGATGGGAGGTCAGGTCTAGGAGTCTCTAACAGGATCAGATGGGAGGTCAGGTCTAGGAGTCTCTAACAGGATCAGATAGGAGATCAGGTCCAGGAGTCTCTAACAGGATCAGATAGGAGATCAGGTCCAGGAGTCTCTAACAGGATGAGATGGGAGGTCCCAGAGAGATCAGGTCTAGGAGTCTCTAACAGGATCAGATGGGAGGTCCCAGAGAGATCAGGTCTAGGAGTCTCTAACAGGATCAGATAGGAGATCAGGTCCAGGAGTCTCTAACAGGATCAGATAGGAACTCCCAGAGAGATCAGGTCCAGGAGTCTCTAACAGGATCAGATAGGAGATCAGGTCTAGGAGTCTCTAACAGGATCAGATGGGAGATCAGGTCCAGGGGTCTCTAACAGGATCAGATAGGAGATCAGGTCCAGGAGTCTCTAACAGGATCAGATGGGAGGTCAGGTCTAGGAGTCTCTAACATGATCAGATGGGAGATCAGGTCCAGGAGTCTCTAACAGGATCAGATGGGAGGTCAGGTCTAGGAGTCTCTAACATGATCAGATGGGAGGTCAGGTCTAGGAGTCTCTAACAGGATCAGATAGGAGATCAGGTCTAGGAGTCTCTAACAGGATCAGATAGGAGATCAGGTCCAGGAGTCTCTAACAGGATCAGATAGGAGATCAGGTCCAGGAGTCTCTAACAGGATCAGATAGGAGATCAGGTCTAGGAGTCTCTAACATGATCAGATGGGAGGTCAGGTCTAGGAGTCTCTAACAGGATCAGATAGGAGATCAGGTCTAGGAGTCTCTAACAGGATCAGATAGGAGATCAGGTCCAGGAGTCTCTAACAGGATCAGATGGGAGGTCAGGTCTAGGAGTCTCTAACAGGATCAGATAGGAGATCAGGTCCAGGAGTCTCTAACAGGATCAGATAGAAGATCAGGTCCAGGAGTCTCTAACAGGATCAGATAGGAGATCAGGTCTAGGAGTCTCTAACATGATCAGATGGGAGGTCAGGTCTAGGAGTCTCTAACAGGATCAGATAGGAGATCAGGTCTAGGAGTCTCTAACAGGATCAGATAGGAGATCAGGTCTAGGAGTCTCTAACAGGATCAGATGGGAGATCAGGTCTAGGAGTCTCTAACAGGATCAGATAGGAGATCAGGTCCAGGAGTCTCTAACAGGATGAGATGGGAGGTCCCAGAGAGATCAGGTCTAGGAGTCTCTAACAGGATCAGATGGGAGGTCCCAGAGAGATCAGGTCTAGGAGTCTCTAACAGGATCAGATAGGAGATCAGGTCCAGGAGTCTCTAACAGGATCAGATAGGAGATCAGGTCCAGGAGTCTCTAACAGGATCAGATAGGAGATCAGGTCCAGGAGTCTCTAACATGATCAGATAGGAGATCAGGTCCAGGAGTCTCTAACAGGATCAGATAGGAGATCAGGTCCAGTAGTCTCTAACAGGATCAGATAGAGATCAGGTCTAGGAGTCTCTAACAGGATCAGATGGGAGGTCAGGTCTAGGAGTCTCTAACAGGATCAGATAGGAGATCAGGTCTAGGAGTCTCTAACAGGATCAGATGGGAGATCAGGTCTAGGAGTCTCTAACAGGATCAGATAGGAGATCAGGTCCAGGAGTCTCTAACAGGATGAGATGGGAGGTCCCAGAGAGATCAGGTCTAGGAGTCTCTAACAGGATCAGATGGGAGGTCCCAGAGAGATCAGGTCTAGGAGTCTCTAACAGGATCAGATAGGAGATCAGGTCCAGGAGTCTCTAACAGGATCAGATAGGAGATCAGGTCCAGGAGTCTCTAACAGGATCAGATAGGAGATCAGGTCCAGGAGTCTCTAACAGGATCAGATAGGAACTCCCAGAGAGATCAGGTCTAGGAGTCTCTAACAGGATCAGATAGGAGATCAGGTCTAGGAGTCTCTAACATGATCAGATGGGAGGTCAGGTCTAGGAGTCTCTAACATGATCAGATAGGAGATCAGGTCTAGGAGTCTCTAACAGGATCAGATGGGAGATCAGGTCCAGGAGTCTCTAACAGGATGAGATGGGAGATCAGGTCTAGGAGTCTCTAACAGGATCAGATAGGAGATCAGGTCTAGGAGTCTCTAACAGGATCAGATAGGAGATCAGGTCTAGGAGTCTCTAACATGATCAGATGGGAGGTCAGGTCTAGGAGTCTCTAACATGATCAGATGGGAGGTCAGGTCTAGGAGTCTCTAACATGATCAGATGGGAGGTCAGGTCTAGGAGTCTCTAACAGGATCAGATGGGAGGTCAGGTCTAGGAGTCTCTAACAGGATCAGATGGGAGGTCAGGTCTAGGAGTCTCTAACAGGATCAGATAGGAGATCAGGTCTAGGAGTCTCTAACAGGATCAGATAGGAGATCAGGTCCAGGAGTCTCTAACAGGATCAGATAGGAGATCAGGTCCAGGAGTCTCTAACAGGATCAGATGGGAGGTCAGGTCTAGGAGTCTCTAACAGGATCAGATAGGAGATCAGGTCCAGGAGTCTCTAACAGGATCAGATGGGAGATCAGGTCTAGGAGTCTCTAACAGGATCAGATAGGAGATCAGGTCCAGGAGTCTCTAACAGGATCAGATGGGAGGTCCCAGAGAGATCAGGTCCAGGAGTCTCTAACAGGATCAGATGGGAACTCCCAGAGAGATCAGGTCCAGGAGTCTCTAACATGATCAGATGGGAGGTCCCAGAGAGATCAGGTCTAGGAGTCTCTAACAGGATCAGATGGGAGGTCCCAGAGAGATCAGGTCTTGGAGTCTCTAACAGGATCAGATGGGAGGTCCCAGAGAGATCAGGTCCAAGAGTCTCTAACTGGATCAGATGGGAGATCAGGTCCAGGAGTCTGACAGGATCAGATGGGAGACCAGGTCTAGGAGTCTCTAACAGGATCAGATGGGAGGTCCCAGAGAGATCAGGTATTGGAGTCTCTAACAGGATCAGATAGGAGATCAGGTCTAGGAGTCTCTAACCGGATCAGATGGGAGATCAGGTCTAGGAGTCTCTAACTGGATCAGATGGGAGGTCCCAGAGAGATCAGGTCCAGGAGTCTCTAACAGGATCAGATGGGAGGTCCCAGAGAGATCAGGTCCAGGTTGAATATCTCACTGGCATCCCAACCAGTAGACTAACAGTGGTATACTACCCAGGAGTGACTAACTATCAGATGGAAGGTCCCAGAGAGATGTTTTACCTTTATTTTACATATTGAGACCTTGGTGTCTTTTCCAAATGTGCTCTGTGTAATGCAACATAAATATACACATTATTCCCAAAATATAGATGCAACGATAATCACATCTATATTAGGTTTTGAGCCACACCGGTTGAGAACTCAATTCCCTAAATGGTCAGCAGATGGCTTCCACGATCTGCTCGCTAGTTTTCTTGCTGGAGGGATTTATCGAAATGTAGCATTATCCCGTAGGGATTCTCTCAACAGACATTTAAGAAAATCCACTAAATTGTCAATAATGACACTCGTATGACCGAGAAAGGTTACATCTCAGAAGTGCCTTCCGTTTGAATGTCTGAAAAATGTGTTGATGTCATTAAAAAACAGAGAAAATGTCTTGAAGGTAAGCGAACTAAATTAAGAAATTACATTAGGGGGGTTAACTGGCTAATATTACCTATTTGTTGAAGGAGAAACAGAAAAAGATAGAATTATGATTTCAGATCATACGGTCTAATTCAAAGTGAGATCTGCTCTATGTACCCAGCGTTGACACAGAACTGAAACCCAGCCTCAAATCAAATCAAATCAAATTTTATTTGTCACATACACATGGTTAGCAGATGTTAATGCGAGTGTAGCGAAATGCTTGTAAAGAAAAATGTGGGAACAGCAGACTGGTATAGGGATTGATTGAATATGTCCGTAAACACACCGGCCAGCTGGTCTGCGCATGCTCTGAGGGCGCGGCTGGGGATGCCGTCTGGGCCTGCAGCCTTGCGAGGGTTAACACGTTTAAATGTCTTACTCACCTCGGCTGCAGTGAAGGAGAGACCGCATGTTTTCGTTGCAGGCCGTGTCAGTGGCACTGTATTGTCCTCAAAGCGGGCAAAAAAGTGATTTAGTCTGCCTGGGAGCAAGACATCCTGGTCCGTGACTGGGCTGGGTTTCTTCTTGTAGTCCGTGATTGACTGTAGACCCTGCCACATGCCTCTTGTGTCTGAGCCATTGAATTGAGATTCCACTTTGTCTCTGTACTGACGCTTAGCTTGTTTAATAGCCTTGCGGAGGGAATAGCTGCATTGTTTATATTCGGACATATTACCAGACACCTTGCCCTGATTAAAAGCAGTGGTTCGCGCTTTCAGTTTCACGCGAATGCTGCCATCAATCCACGGTTTCTGGTTTGGGAATGTTTTTATCGTTGCTATGGGAACGACATCTTCGACGCACGTTCTAATGAACTCGCACACCGAATCAGCGTATTCGTCAATATTTCCATCTGACGCAATACGAAACATGTCCCAGTCCACGTGATGGAAGCAGTCTTGGAGTGTGGAGTCAGCTTGGTCTGACCAGCGTTGGACAGACCTCAGCGTGGGAGCCTCTTGTTTTAGTTTCTGCCTGTAGGCAGGGATCAGCAAAATGGAGTCGTGGTCAGCTTTTCCGAAAGGGGGGCGGGGCAGGGCCTTATATGCGTCGCGGAAGTTAGAGTAACAATGATCCAAGGTTTTACCACCCCTGGTTGCGCAATCGATATTAGCAACAGTAGCTGAGCTAGCTACACACGTTTTTAGCTAGCTAACGTTCGATCCCGACCACATTGACGCTCACTATATTTTTGTGCTCAAACAGATCTAAGCCATATTCAAAATGTTATTCAAGCCAGATAGCCTACATCTTTTTGAAATTGTATGTTTCTTTAGTTGACGTTGTAAAGTAAATTGCTTTCTAGCCAGACTCCCGGGTTCATGTCTCGTCCAAGAGGCCACTTATGGCACAGTATGCTAGTTGGCTAGCTAACTCGTTGTACCTTGACAACATGGACCCTCAAATTACTAATTTGGTTCAATTATCTCAGCTGTGGTCACAATTAAATTCTAGGCAGATAAACTATCTAACAGGCATGAGCTCAGATCGGCCACAAACGTTCATTTTGTTAAATCTAACCAACCTCTCCACCGTACTTGGCTAGTTAGCTACATTCGCTAATCAATACAACGCTCTTAAACTACATATAATAGTATAAGGGGCACATTACTGCTATGTCTATTCTTGACCTTGATCGTCGGGATGCTACTCTACTCTTTAGCCATATCTCCAATATTATTTGGAGTCTCATCTAGGGCTGTTACGGTCACTGTATTACCGCCACATCGGCGGTCATGAGTCATGACTGCAGTCAAATTCCACATAACCATTTAGTCACTGTAACTAGGCTTCTCCAAGATCTGATGCTGCTGTTAGCAGTTGATGTTACTCTTCAATAAAACAATCCCCAAAGCAAATGAGGGGGAGGAAAATAGGTTTATTCAAAGAGGATAAAACATAGATGGTCATTCTCCCCTGTCATCAGTGATTCTCTCCAGCGGTTCTCTCCCCAGAACAAGGGACAGCATGTAGTTTTATAACCCAGCCCAAGCCAATGGTTGACCAATTAAAATTCCTTGCAATAAAACTAGCCAATGGCCAAATAACAAGTATCCTATTTCAGAAGACATGTTCCTCCCATATATTTATTTTTCAACTTTCCTAATATTAAGCACATTGCTTCTCTTTAAAACAGGAGTGTAGTCCACCTAGCTGGCATAAACATGAACCACGGGAAAGTGTCCTCCACTTTTTAAGTGACTAGATGATGTATTTTCCCCCCTGTTCCTGAGACATGATCATGGTCAATAATGGTAAATAATGGTAATAATGGTAATAATGGTAATAATGGTAAATAATGGTAATAATGGTAATAATGGTAATAATGGTAAATAATGGTAATAATGGTAATAATGGTAAATAATGGTAATAATGGTAATAATGGTAATAATAGTAAATCAAAACTAATTTCACACATATATTATTTAGTATTTGTAAAGACAATGTTAAATCAAGAATAGTCTGATAGGTGACGATATTAGCTTATCCCTTGTGAATGATGTATTATATCCCTTGTGAATTATGCCCAGCACGTGCAGTAAGGCAAGAAACAACGCATGCCTTTTTTGTGTGACTTTTCAAATCATAGTCGCCTAGCCCTACAGGCCTATCTATATGTTTTGAAAAGGTTAGTATCACAACTAAAGTGGCCAAATAACTTCTTAATTAAGCCATTAATCCACTTTACAACAGGTGTAGAGCCTAACTGGCATACATAGGCATTGCATGAGTTTCAAGTTTGGGCAAGATAATTTTCACAATAAAAATGTACCTTTTATAATAAAGCATTACATGCATAATCACATTTGCGATCACTTTTGAGAACAGTGTTTTCCCAATAATTGATTGTGTTTTGGAACATTTGCGGTTATAGCCTACTGTCGTGTGAGTATTGCTGCGCTTATAATGTGAAGAAATAGCCTAATAGTTTATCAACATTTTAAGCTAAACGTTATGATCGGTTACTTGAGCCTCATTGCTTTTCTAAGGTTTTTTGATTCGAGTGGTTGTTGTCATACACTGATCTGTTTCAGCTGTCTTTGTGCTTGTCTCCAACCCCCTCCAGATGTCGCCCATCTTCCCGATTATCCCCAGTGCATTTATACCTGTGTTCTCTGTTTGTCTGTTGCCAGTTCATCTTGTCTTGTCAGGTCTTACCAGCATGCTTTCCCAGATTCCTGTTTCTCAAGTGTTTGTTTCCTAGTTTCCCCGGTTCTGACCATTTTCCTGGCCTGCCCTTACCCCGAGCCTGCCTGCCATCCTGTACCTGCCTGACTCTGACCTTATCACAAACCTCTGACTGTCCTCAACCTGCGCTTTGTCCCGTGTTATAATATACTATTGAGAACTGTACTATCTCCCTCCTGTGTCTGCATCTGTGTCATATCCTGAGGCGTGATAGTACGTACTGACCGTGACTGACCCAGCAGACTCAGACCTACTCCCAGCAAGGAGCCACCATTGGAAGGCACAAGGAGTTACTGCAATGCCTTATGGCAGAACGCCATGACCATGCTTTCAATACTGCCGTGTGATTGTGGTTGTATTCATTTGGGATCTATCACATCCCACAACTGTCCCTTAACTATGCTTGGAATATTTAGTGCCTTCAGAAAGTATTCAGACCCACTTGACTTTTTCCACATTTTCTTACGTTACAGACTTATTCTAAAATTTATTAAATTGTTTCCCCCCCTCAATCTACACACAATAACCCATAATGACAAAGCAAAAACAGGTTTTTAGAAATGTTAGCAAATTTATCAAATAAAAAATCCTAAAATATTCAATTTACATAGGTATTCAGACCCTTTACTCAGTACTTTGTTGAAGCACCTTTGGCAGCGATTACAGCATCGAGTCTTATAGTGTGAAGCTACAAGCTCGGAACACCTGTGTTTGGGGAGTTTCTCCCATTCTTCTCTGCAGATCCTCTCAACCAGCTTGGATGGGGAGCATCGCTGCACAGCTATTTTCAGATCTCTCCAGAGATGTGCGATCAGGTTCAAGTCCAGGCTCTGGCTGGGCCACTCAAGGACATTGAGACTTGTCCATAAGCCACTCCTGCACTTTCTTGGTTGTGTGCTTCGGGTCGTTGTCCTGTTGGAAGGTGAACCTTCGCCCTCAGTCTGAGGTCGTGAGCGCTCTGGAGCAGGATTTCATAAAGGTTCTCTCTGTACTTTGCTCCGTTCATCTTTGCCTTGATCCTGACCAGTCTCTCAGTCCCTGCTGCTGAAAAACATCCTCACAGCATGATGCTGCCACCACCATGCTTCATCGTAGGGATCGTGCCAGGTTTCCTCCAGACGTGACGCTTGGCATTCAAGCCAAAGAGTTTAATCTTAGTTTCATCAGACAAGAAAATCTTGTTTCTCAAGGTCAGTCTCAAGGTCAGTGTCAAGCGGTCTGTCATGTGCTTTTTACTGAGGAGTGGCTTCCATCTGGCTACTCTACCATAAACGCCTGATTGGTGGCGTGTTGCAGAGATGGTTGTCCTTCTGGAAGGTTCTCCCATCTCCACATAGGAACTCTGGAGCGCAGTCACAGTGACCATTGGCTTCTTAGTCACCTCCCTGACCAAGGCCCTTCTCATCCAATTGCTCAGGTCTAGGAAGTGTCTTGGGGGTTCCAATTTTCTTCCATTTAAAAATGATGGAGGCCATTGTGTTCTTGGAGACCTTCAACGCTGCAGAAATGTTTTAGTACCCTTCCCCAGAACTGTGCCTCAACACAATCCTATCTCATTTCAATGATGATCAATGAACTGAGCTCAAGTTCGTCTCATAGCAGGGTCTGAACACTTATGTAATTTCAGTTTTTTAGTTTATCTGCTATTTATTTATTTATTATTTTATGACATACCAGCTAGATCTACTGTCTCTATTAAAATATGACAGAAAAGCAAGATCTACTGTCTCTATTATATTATGACAGACCAGCTAGATCTACTGTCTCTATTATATTATGACAGACCAGCTAGATCTACTGTCTCTATTATATTATGACAGACCAGCTAGATCTACTGTCTCTATTATAATATGACAGACCAGCTAGATCTACTGTCTCTATTATATTATGACAGACCAGCTAGATCTACTGTCTATATTATATTATGACATACCAGTTAGATCTACTGTCTCTACTATATTATGACAGACCAGCTAGGTCTACTGTCCCTATGAAATTATGACAGACCAGCTAGATCTACTGTCCCTATATTATGATAGACCAGCTACATCTACTGTCTCTATTATATTATGACAGACCAGCTAGACCTACTGTCTCTATTATATTATGACAGACCAGCTAGATCTACTGTCTCTACTATATTATGACAGACCAGCTAGATCTACTGTCTCTATTATATTATGACAGACCAACTAGATCTACTGTCTTTATTATATTATGACAGACCAGCTAGACCTACTGTCTCTACTATATTATGTCAGACCAGCTACATCTACTATATCTACTATATTATGATAGACCAGCTATATCTACTGTCTCTATTATATTATGACAGACCAGCTACATCTACTATATCTACTATATTATGATAGACCAGCTATATCTACTGTCCCTATGAAATTATGACAGACCAGCTAGATCTACTGTCCCTATATTATGACAGACCAGCTAGATCTACTGTCTAAATTATATTATGGCAGACCAGCTAGATCTACTGTCACAATTATATTATGACAAACCAACTAGATATTCTGTCTCTATTATATGATGACAGACCAACTAGATCTACTGTCTCTATTATATTATGACAGACCAGTTAGATCTACTGTCTCTACTATATTATGACAAACCAACTAGATCTACTGTCTTTATTATATTATGACAGACCAGCTAGACCTACTGTCTCTACTATATTATGTCAGACCAGCTACATCTACTGTATCTACTATATTATGATAGACCAGCTATATCTACTGTCTCTATTATATTATGACAGACCAGCTAGAGCTACTGTCTCTAATAAATTATGACAGACCAGCTATATCTACTGTCTTTATTATATTATGACAGACCAGCTATATCTACTGTCCCTATGAAATTATGACAGCCCAGCTAGATATACTGTCTCTATTATATTATGACAGACCAGCTAGATCTACTGTATCTATTATATTATGACAGACCAGCTAAATCTACTGTCACTTAACTATTATGACAGACCAGCTAGAGCTACTGTCTCTATTAAATTATGACAGCCCAGCTAGATATACTGTCTCTATTACATTATGACAGACCAGCTAGATCTACTTTCTCAATTATATTATGACAGACTGTTACGATCAACTAGGAGTGGTGGGTGGAATCAGGCGCAGAGAGCAGGGTTCAGTCATTCTTTCAAATGTATTCCCCAGCGCAACAAAACAGTCACGCCAGCTAGATCTACTGTCTCTATTATATGAATAAATACATGAATAACTCACACCATCAAACACAGATGACACAAACAAGATCTACTGTCTCTAAATACCCATGACAGGCCTAGTGTCCTTAAATAGCTAAACCCTAATACAGAACAGGTCTCTATTATAAAATGACAGACCAGCTAGGGCTACTGTCTCTACCCAGCTAGATTACCGCCAGACAGGAAGAGGCTACCATCTTCTATTATATTATGACAGACCAGCTAGATCTACTTTCTCTATTATATTATGACAGACCAGCTACATCTAGTGTCTCTATTATATTATGAAATACCAGCTAGATCTTCTGTCTCTATGATATTATGACATACCAGCTAGATCTACAGTCTCTATTATATTATGACAGACCAGCTAGATCTACTGTCTCTACTATATTATGACAGACCAGCTAGATCTACTGTCTCTACTATATTATGACAGACCAGCTAGATCAACTGTATCTATTATATTCTGACAAACCAGCTAGATCTACTGTCCGATTTATATTATGACAGAAAATATAAATCTACTCTCTCAATTATATTATTGCAAACCAGCTAGATCTACTGTCTCAAATATATTACGACAGACCAGAACAGACCAGCTAGATCTACTGTCTCAAATATATTACGACAGACCAGAACAGACCAGCTAGATCTACTGTCTCTAATATATGATGACAGACCTGCTAAATCTACTGTCACAATTCTATTATGACAAACTAACTAGATATTCTGTCTCTGTTATATTATTGCAGACCAGCTAGATCTACTGTCTCAAATATATTACGAGAGACCAGAACAGACCAGACCAGCTAGATGTTCTGTCTCTATTATATGATGGCAGACCTGCTAGATCTACTGTCTCAATTCTATTATGACAAACCAACTAGATCTACTGTCTCTATTATATTATGACAGACCAGCTAGATCTACTGTCTCTATTATATTATGACAGACCAGCTAGATCTAATATCTCTATTATATTATGGGGTTAGGGTTAGGGTTAGCTAGATTAACTGTCTCTATTATCCTTTGACAGACCAGCTTGATCTACTGTCTCTATTATATTATGACAGACCAGCTAGATCTACTGTCTTTATTATATTATGACAGACCAGCTAAATCTACTGTCTCTTATCTATTATGACAGACCAGCTAGATCTACTGTCTCTATTATATTATGACAGACCAGCTAGATCTACTGTCTCTATTATATTATGACAGACCAGCTAGATCTACTGTCTCTATTATATTATGACAGACCAGCTAGATCTACTGTCTCTATTATATTATGACAGACCAGCTAGATCTACTGTCTCTATTACATTATGACAGACCAGCTAGATCTACTGTCTCTATTATATTATGACAGACCAGCTAGATCTACTCTCTTATCTATTATGACAGACCAGCTAGATCTTCTGTCTCTATGATATTATGACATACCAGCTAGATCTACAGTCTCTATTACAGTATGACAGACCAGCTAGATCTACTGTCTCTACTATATTATGACAGACCAGCTACATCTACTGTCTATACTATATTATGACAGACCAGCTAGATCTACTGTATCTACTATATTATGACAGACCAGCTAGATCTACTGTCTCTGCTATATAATGTCAGACCAGCTACATCTACTATATCTACTATATTATGATAGACCAGCTATATCTACTGTCTCTATTATATTATGACAGACCAGCTAAATCTACTGTCTCTATTATATTATGACAGACCAGCTAGATCTACTGTCTTTATTATATTATGACAGACCAGCTAGATCTACTGTCTCTATTATATTATGACAGACCAGCTAAATCTACTGTCTCTATTATATTATGACAGACCAGCTAGATCTACTGTCTCTATTATATTATGACAGACCAGCTAGATCTACTGTCTCTATTATATTATGACAGACCAGCTAGATCTACTGTCTCTATTATATTATGACAGACCAGCTAGATCTACTGTCTCTATTATATTATGACAGACCAGCTAGATCTACTGTCTCTATTATATTATGACAGACCAGCTAAATCTACTGTCTCTTATCTATTATGACAGACCAGCTAAATCTACTGTCTCTATTATATTATGACAGACCAGCTAGATCTACTGTCTCTATTATATTATGACAGACCAGCTAGATCTACTGTCTCTATTATATTATGACAGACCAGCTAGATCTACTGTCTCTATTACATTATGACAGACCAGCTAGATCTACTGTCTCTATTATATTATGACAGACCAGCTAGATCTACTGTCTCTATTATATTATGACAGACCAGCTAGATCTACTCTCTTATCTATTATGACAGACCAGCTAGATCTACTGTCTCTATTATATTATGACAGACCAGCTAGATCTACTCTCTTATCTATTATGACAGACCAGCTAGATCTACTGTCTCTATTATATTATGACAGACCAGCTAGATCTACTGTCTCTATTAAATTATGACAGACCAGCTAGATCTACTGTCTCTATTATATTATGACAGACCAGCTAGATCTACTGTCTTTATTATATTATGACAGACCAGCTAAATCTACTGTCTCTTATCTATTATGACAGACCAGCTAGAGCTACTGTCTCTTATCAATTATGACAGACCAGCTAGAGCTACTGTCTCTATTAAATTATGACAGCCCAGCTAGATATACTGTCTCTATTAAATTATGACAGCCCAGCTAGATATAGTGTCTCTATTATATTATGACAGACCAGCTAGATCTACTGTCTCTATTATATTATGACAGACCAGCTAGATCTACTATATCTATTATATTATGACAGACCAGCTAGATCTACTGTCTCTATTATATTATGACAGACCAGCTAGAGCTACTGTCTCTAATAAATTATGACAGACCAGCTAGATCTACTGTCTCTATTATATTATGACAGACCAGCTAGATCTACTGTCTCTATTATATTATGACAGACCAGCTAGATCTACTGTCTCTATTATATTATGACAGACCAGCTAGATCTACTGTCTCTATTATATTATGACAGACCAGCTAGATCTACTGTCTCTATTATATTATGACAGACCAGCTAGATCTACTGTGTCTATTATATTATGACAGACCAGCTAGATCTACTGTCTCTATTATGAAATGACAGACCAGCTAGATCTACTGTCTCTATTATATTATGACAGACCAGCTAGATCTACTGTCTCTATTATATTATGACAGACCAGCTAGATCTACTGTCTCTATTATATTATGACAGACCAGCTAGATCTACTGTCTCTATTATATTATGACAGACCAGCTAGATCTACTGTCTCTATTATATTATGACAGACCAGCTAGATCTACTGTCTCTATTATATAATGACAGACCAGCTAGATCTACTATCTCTATTATATTATGACAGACCAGCTAGATCTACTGTCTCTATTATATTATGACAGACCAGCTAGATCTACTGTCTCTATTATATTATGACAGACCAGCTAGATCTACTGTCTCTATTATATTATGACAGACCAGCTAGATCTACTGTCTCTATTATATTATGACAGACCAGCTAGATCTACTGTCTCTATTATATTATGACAGACCAGCTAGAGCTACTGTCTCTATTATATTATGACAGACCAGCTAGATCTACTGTCTCTATTATATTATGACAGACCAGCTAGATCTACTGTCTCTATTATATTATGACAGACCAGCTAGATCTACTGTCTCTATTATATTATGACAGACCAGCTAGATCTACTGTCTCTATTATATTATGACAGACCAGCTAGATCTACTGTCTCTATTATTATGACAGACCAGCTAGATCTACTGTCTCTATTATATTATGACAGACCAGCTAGATCTACTGTCTCTATTATATTATGACAGACCAGCTAAATCTACTGTCTCTATTATTATATTATGACAGACCAGCTAGATCTACTGTCTCTATTATATTATGACAGACCAGCTAGATCTACTGTCTCTATTATATTATGACAGACCAGCTAGATCTACTGTCTCTATTATATTATGACAGACCAGCTAGATCTACTGTCTCTATTATATTATGACAGACCAGCTAGATCTACTGTCTCTATTATATTATGACAGACCAGCTAGATCTACTGTCTCTATTATATTATGACAGACCAGCTAGATCTACTGTCTCTATTATATTATGACAGACCAGCTAGATCTACTGTCTCTATTATATTATGACAGACCAGCTAGATCTACTGTCTCTATATATTATGACAGACCAGCTAGATCTACTGTCTCTATTATATTATGACAGACCAGCTAGATCTACTGTCTCTATTATATTATGACAGACCAGCTAGATCTACTGTCTCTATTATATTATGACAGACCAGCTAGATCTACTGTCTCTATTATATTATGACAGACCAGCTAGATCTACTGTCTCTATTATATTATGACAGACCAGCTAGATCTACTGTCTCTATTATATTATGACAGACCAGCTAGATCTACTGTCTCTATTATATTATGACAGACCAGCTAGATCTACTGTCTCTTATCTATTATGACAGACCAGCTAGATCTACTGTCTCTTATTATATTATGACAGACCAGCTAGATCTACTGTCTCTATTATATTATGACAGACCAGCTAGATCTACTGTCTCTATTATATTATGACAGACCAGCTAGATCTACTGTCTCTATTATATTATGACAGACCAGCTAGATCTACTGTCTCTATTATATTATGACAGACCAGCTAGATCTACTGTCTCTATTATATTATGACAGACCAGCTAGATCTACTGTCTCTATTATTTATGACAGACCAGCTAGATCTACTGTCTCTATTATATTATGACAGACCAGCTAGATCTACTGTCTCTATTATATTATGACAGACCAGCTAGATCTACTGTCTCTATTATATTATGACAGACCAGCTAGATCTACTGTCTCTATTATATTATGACAGACCAGCTAGATCTACTGTCTCTATTATATTATGACAGACCAGCTAGATCTACTGTCTCTATTATATTATGACAGACCAGCTAGATCTACTGTCTCTATTATATTATGACAGACCAGCTAGATCTACTGTCTCTATTATATTATGACAGACCAGCTAGATCTACTGTCTCTATTATATTATGACAGACCAGCTAGATCTACTGTCTCTATTATATTATGACAGACCAGCTAGATCTACTGTCTCTATTATATTATGACAGACCAGCTAGATCTACTGTCTCTATTATATTATGACAGACCAGCTAGATCTACTGTCTCTATTATATTATGACAGACCAGCTAGATCTACTGTCTCTATTATATTATGACAGACCAGCTAGATCTACTGTCTCTATTATATTATGACAGACCAGCTAGATCTACTGTCTCTATTATATTATGACAGACCAGCTAGATCTACTGTCTCTATTATATTATGACAGACCAGCTAGATCTACTGTCTCTATTATATTATGACAGACCAGCTAGATCTACTGTCTCTATTATATTATGATGACAGACCAGCTAGATCTACTGTCTCTATTATATTATGACAGACCAGCTAGATCTACTGTCTCTATTATATTATGACAGACCAGCTAGATCTACTGTCTCTATTATATTATGACAGACCAGCTAGATCTACTGTCTCTATTATATTATGACAGACCAGCTAGATCTACTGTCTCTATTATATTATGACAGACCAGCTAGATCTACTGTCTCTATTATATTATGACAGACCAGCTAGATCTACTGTCTCTATTATATTATGACAGACCAGCTAGATCTACTGTCTCTATTATATTATGACAGACCAGCTAGATCTACTGTCTCTATTATATTATGACAGACCAGCTAGATCTACTGTCTCTATTATATTTATGACAGACCAGCTAGATCTACTGTCTCTATTATATTATGACAGACCAGCTAGATCTACTGTCTCTATTATATTATGACAGACCAGCTAGATCTACTGTCTCTATTATATTATGACAGACCAGCTAGATCTACTGTCTCTATTATATTATGACAGACCAGCTAGATCTACTGTCTCTATTATATTATGACAGACCAGCTAGATCTACTGTCTCTATTATATTATGACAGACCAGCTAGATCTACTGTCTCTATTATATTATGACAGACCAGCTAGATCTACTGTCTCTATTATATATTATGACAGACCAGCTAGATCTACTGTCTCTATTATATTATGACAGACCAGCTAGATCTACTGTCTCTATTATATTATGACAGACCAGCTAGATCTACTGTCTCTATTATATTATGACAGACCAGCTAGATCTACTGTCTCTATTATATTATGACAGACCAGCTAGATCTACTGTCTCTATTATATTATGACAGACCAGCTAGATCTACTGTCTCTTATATTATGACAGACCAGCTAGATCTACTGTCTCTATTATATTATGACAGACCAGCTAGATCTACTGTCTCTATTATATTATGACAGACCAGCTAGATCTACTGTCTCTATTATATTATGACAGACCAGCTAGATCTACTGTCTCTATTATATTATGACAGACCAGCTAGATCTCTGTCTCTATTATATTATGACAGACCAGCTAGATCTACTGTCTCTATTATATTATGACAGACCAGCTAGATCTACTGTCTCTATTATATTATGACAGACCAGCTAGATCTACTGTCTCTATTATATTATGACAGACCAGCTAGATCTACTGTCTCTATTATATTATGACAGACCAGCTAGATCTACTGTCTCTATTATATTATGACAGACCAGCTAGATCTACTGTCTCTATTATATTATGACAGACCAGCTAGATCTACTGTCTCTATTATATTATGACAGACCAGCTAGATCTACTGTCTCTATTATATTATGACAGACCAGCTAGATCTACTGTCTCTATTATTATGACAGACCAGCTAGATCTACTGTCTCTATTATATTATGACAGACCAGCTAGATCTACTGTCTCTATTATATTATGACAGACCAGCTAGATCTACTGTCTCTATTATATTATGACAGACCAGCTAGATCTACTCTCTCTATTATTATGACAGACCAGCTAGATCTACTGTCTCTATTATATTATGACAGACCAGCTAGATCTACTGTCTCTATTATATTATGACAGACCAGCTAGATCTACTGTCTCTATTATATTATGACAGACCAGCTAGATCTACTGTCTCTATTATATTATGACAGACCAGCTAGATCTACTGTCTCTATTATATTATGACAGACCAGCTAGATCTACTGTCTCTATTATATTATGACAGACCAGCTAGATCTACTGTCTCTATTATATTATGACAGACCAGCTAGATCTACTGTCTCTATTATATTATGACAGACCAGCTAGATCTACTGTCTCTATTATATTATGACAGACCAGCTAGATCTACTGTCTCTATTATATTATGACAGACCAGCTAGATCTACTGTCTCTATTATATTATGACAGACCAGCTAGATCTACTGTCTCTATTATATTATGACAGACCAGCTAGATCTACTGTCTCTATTATATTATGACAGACCAGCTAGATCTACTGTCTCTATTATATTATGACAGACCAGCTAGATCTACTGTCTCTATTATATTATGACAGACCAGCTAGATCTACTGTCTCTATTATATTATGACAGACCAGCTAGATCTACTGTCTCTATTATATTATGACAGACCAGCTAGATCTACTGTCTCTTATCTATATATATGACAGACCAGCTAGATCTACTGTCTCTATTATATTATGACAGACCAGCTAGATCTACTGTCTCTATTATATTATGACAGACCAGCTAGATCTACTGTCTCTATTATATTATGACAGACCAGCTAGATCTACTGTCTCTATTATATTATGACAGACCAGCTAGATCTACTGTCTCTATTATATTATGACAGACCAGCTAGATCTACTGTCTCTATTATATTATGACAGACCAGCTAGATCTACTGTCTCTATTATATTATGACAGACCAGCTAGATCTACTGTCTCTATTATATTATGACAGACCAGCTAGATCTACTGTCTCTATTATATTATGACAGACCAGCTAGATCTACTGTCTCTATTATATTATGACAGACCAGCTAGATCTACTGTCTCTATTATATTATGACAGACCAGCTAGATCTACTGTCTCTATTATATTATGACAGACCAGCTAGATCTACTGTCTCTATTATATTATGACAGACCAGCTAGATATACTGTCTCTATTATATTATGACAGACCAGCTAGATCTACTGTCTCTATTATTATGACAGACCAGCTAGATCTACTGTCTCTATTATATTATGACAGACCAGCTAGATCTACTGTCTCTATTATATTATGACAGACCAGCTAGATCTACTGTCTCTATTATATTATGACAGACCAGCTAGATCTACTGTCTCTGCTATATAATGTCAGACCAGCTACATCTACTATATCTACTATATTATGATAGACCAGCTATATCTACTGTCTCTATTATATTATGACAGACCAGCTAGAGCTACTGTCTCTATTATATTATGACAGACCAGCTAGATCTACTGTCTCTATTATATTATGACAGACCAGCTAGATCTACTGTCTCTATTATATTATGACAGACCAGCTAGATCTACTGTCTCTTATATATTATGACAGACCAGCTAGATCTACTGTCTCTATTATATTATGACAGACCAGCTAGATCTACTGTCTCTATTATATTATGACAGACCAGCTACATCTACTGTCTATACTATATTATGACAGACCAGCTAGATCAACTGTATCTATTATATTATGACATACCAGCTAGATCTACTGTATCTACTATATTATGACAGACCAGCTAGATCTACTGTCTCTATTATATTATGACAGACCAGCTAGATCTACTGTCTCTATTATATTATGACAGACCAGCTAGATCTACTGTCTCTATTATATTATGACAGACCAGCTAAATCTACTGTCTCTATTATATTATGACAGACCAGCTAGATCTACTGTCTCTATTATATTATGACAGACCAGCTAGATCTACTATCTCTATTATATTATGACAGACCAGCTAGATCTACTGTCTCTATTATATTATGACAGACCAGCTAGATCTACTGTCTCTATTATATTATGACAGACCAGCTAGATCTACTGTCTCTATTATATTATGACAGACCAGCTAGATCTACTGTCTCTATTATTATGACAGACCAGCTAGATCTACTGTCTCTATCTATTATGACAGACCAGCTAGATCTACTGTCTCTATTATATTATGACAGACCAGCTAGATCTACTGTCTCTATTATATTATGACAGACCAGCTAGATCTACTGTCTCTATTATATTATGACAGACCAGCTAGATCTACTGTCTCTATTATATTATGACAGACCAGCTAGATCTACTGTCTCTATTATATTATGACAGACCAGCTAGATCTACTGTCTCTATTATATTATGACAGACCAGCTAGATCTACTGTCTCTATTATATTATGACAGACCAGCTAGATCTACTGTCTCTATTATATTATGACAGACCAGCTAGATCTACTGTCTCTATTATATTATGACAGACCAGCTAGATCTACTGTCTCTATTATATTATGACAGACCAGCTAGATCTACTGTCTCTATTATATTATGACAGACCAGCTAGATCTACTGTCTCTATTATATTATGACAGACCAGCTAGATCTACTGTCTCTATTATATTATGACAGACCAGCTAGATCTACTGTCTCTATTATATTATGACAGACCAGCTAGATCTACTGTCTCTATTATATTATGACAGACCAGCTAGATCTACTGTCTCTATTATTATATTATGACAGACCAGCTAGATCTACTGTCTCTATTATATTATGACAGACCAGCTAGATCTACTTCTCTATTATATTATGACAGACCAGCTAGATCTACTGTCTCTATTATATTATGACAGACCAGCTAGATCTACTGTCTCTATTATATTATGACAGACCAGCTAGATCTACTGTCTCTATTATATTATGACAGACCAGCTAGATCTACTGTCTCTATTATATTATGACAGACCAGCTAGATCTACTGTCTCTATTATATTATGACAGACCAGCTAGATCTACTGTCTCTATTATATTATGACAGACCAGCTAGATCTACTGTCTCTATTATATTATGACAGACCAGCTAGATCTACTGTCTCTATTATATTATGACAGACCAGCTAGATCTACTGTCTCTATTATATTATGACAGACCAGCTAGATCTACTGTCTCTATTATATTATGACAGACCAGCTAGATCTACTGTCTCTATTATATTATGACAGACCAGCTAGATCTACTGTCTCTATTATATTATGACAGACCAGCTAGATCTACTGTCTCTATTATATTATGACAGACCAGCTAGATCTACTGTCTCTATTATTATATGACAGACCAGCTAGATCTACTGTCTCTATTATATTATGACAGACCAGCTAGATCTACTGTCTCTTATTATATTATGACAGACCAGCTAGATCTACTGTCTCTATTATATTATGACAGACCAGCTAGATCTACTGTCTCTATTATATTATGACAGACCAGCTAGATCTACTGTCTCTATTATATTATGACAGACCAGCTAGATCTACTGTCTATATTATATTATGACAGACCAGCTAGATCTACTGTCTCTATTATATTATGACAGACCAGCTAGATCTACTGTCTCTATTATATTATGACAGACCAGCTAGATCTACTGTCTCTATTATATTATGACAGACCAGCTAGATCTACTGTCTCTATTATATTATGACAGACCAGCTAGATCTACTGTCTCTATTATATTATGACAGACCAGCTAGATCTACTGTCTCTATTATATTATGACAGACCAGCTAGATCTACTGTCTCTATTATATTATGACAGACCAGCTAGATCTACTGTCTCTATTATTATGACAGACCAGCTAGATCTACTGTCTCTATTATATTATGACAGACCAGCTAGATCTACTGTCTCTATTATAATATGACAGACCAGCTAGATCTACTGTCTCTATTATATTATGACAGACCAGCTAGATCTACTGTCTCTATTATATTATGACAGACCAGCTAGATCTACTGTCTCTATATTGTATTATGACAGACCAGCTAGATCTACTGTCTCTATGTCTCTATTATATTATGACAGACCAGCTAGATCTACTGTCTCTATTATATTATGACAGACCAGCTAGATCTACTGTCTCTATTATATTATGACAGACCAGCTAGATCTACTGTCTCTATTATATTATGACAGACCAGCTAGATCTACTGTCTCTATTATATTATGACAGACCAGCTAGATCTACTGTCTCTATTATATTATGACAGACCAGCTAGATCTACTGTCTCTATTATATTATGACAGACCAGCTAGATCTACTGTCTCTATTATATTATGACAGACCAGCTAGATCTACTGTCTCTATTATATTATGACAGACCAGCTAGATCTACTGTCTCTATTATATTATGACAGACCAGCTAGATCTACTGTCTCTATTATATTATGACAGACCAGCTAGATCTACTGTCTCTATTATATTATGACAGACCAGCTAGATCTACTGTCTCTATTATATTATGACAGACCAGCTAGATCTACTGTCTCTATTATATTATGACAGACCAGCTAGATCTACTGTCTCTATTATATTATGACAGACCAGCTAGATCTACTGTCTCTATTATCAATTATGACAGACCAGCTAGATCTACTGTCTCTATTATATTATGACAGACCAGCTAGATCTACTGTCTCTATTATATTATGACAGACCAGCTAGATCTACTGTCTCTATTATATTATGACAGACCAGCTAGATCTACTGTCTCTATTATATTATGACAGACCAGCTAGATCTACTGTCTCTATTATATTATGACAGACCAGCTAGATCTACTGTCTCTATTATATTATGACAGACCAGCTAGATCTACTGTCTCTATTATATTATGACAGACCAGCTAGATCTACTGTCTCTATTATATTATGACAGACCAGCTAGATCTACTGTCTCTATTATATTATGACAGACCAGCTAGATCTACTGTCTCTATTATATTATGACAGACCAGCTAGATCTACTGTCTCTATTATATTATGACAGACCAGCTAGATCTACTGTCTCTATTATATTATGACAGACCAGCTAGATCTACTGTCTCTATTATATTATGACAGACCAGCTAGATCTACTGTCTCTATTATATTATGACAGACCAGCTAGATCTACTGTCTCTATTATATTATGACAGACCAGCTAGATCTACTGTCTCTATTATATTATGACAGACCAGCTAGATCTACTGTCTCTATTATATTATGACAGACCAGCTAGATCTACTGTCTCTATTATATTATGACAGACCAGCTAGATCTACTGTCTCTATTATATTATGACAGACCAGCTAGATCTACTGTCTCTATTATATTATGACAGACCAGCTAGATCTACTGTCTCTATTATATTATGACAGACCAGCTAGATCTACTGTCTCTATTATATTATGACAGACCAGCTAGATCTACTGTCTCTATTATATTATGACAGACCAGCTAGATCTACTGTCTCTATTATATTATGACAGACCAGCTAGATCTACTGTCTCTATTATATTATGACAGACCAGCTAGATCTACTGTCTCTATTATATTATGACAGACCAGCTAGATCTACTGTCTCTATTATATTATGACAGACCAGCTAGATCTACTGTCTCTATTATATTATGACAGACCAGCTAGATCTACTGTCTCTATTATATTATGACAGACCAGCTAGATCTACTGTCTCTATTATATTATGACAGACCAGCTAGATCTACTGTCTCTATTATATATTATGACAGACCAGCTACTCTACTGTCTATATTATATTATGACAGACCAGCTAGATCTACTGTCTCTATTATATTATGACAGACCAGCTAGATCTACTGTCTCTATATATTATGACAGACCAGCTAGATCTACTGTCTCTATTATATTATGACAGACCAGCTAGATCTACTGTCTCTATTATATTATGACAGACCAGCTAGATCTACTGTCTCTATTATATTATGACAGACCAGCTAGATCTACTGTCTCTATTATATTATGACAGACCAGCTAGATCTACTGTCTCTATTATATTATGACAGACCAGCTAGATCTACTGTCTCTATTATATTATGACAGACCAGCTAGATCTACTGTCTCTATTATATTATGACAGACCAGCTAGATCTACTGTCTCTATTATATTATGACAGACCAGCTAGATCTACTGTCTCTATTATATTATGACAGACCAGCTAGATCTACTGTCTCTATTATATTATGACAGACCAGCTAGATCTACTGTCTCTATTATATTATGACAGACCAGCTAGATCTACTGTCTCTATTATATTATGACAGACCAGCTAGATCTACTGTCTCTATTATATATTGACAGACCAGCTAGATCTACTGTCTCTATTATATTATGACAGACCAGCTAGATCTACTGTCTCTATTATATTATGACAGACCAGCTAGATCTACTGTCTCTATTATATTATGACAGACCAGCTAGATCTACTGTCTCTATTATATTATGACAGACCAGCTAGATCTACTGTCTCTATTATATTATGACAGACCAGCTAGATCTACTGTCTCTATTATATTATGACAGACCAGCTAGATCTACTGTCTCTATTATATTATGACAGACCAGCTAGATCTACTGTCTCTATTATATTATGACAGACCAGCTAGATCTACTGTCTCTATTATATTATGACAGACCAGCTAGATCTACTGTCTCTATTATATTATGACAGACCAGCTAGATCTACTGTCTCTATTATATTATGACAGACCAGCTAGATCTACTGTCTCTATTATATTATGACAGACCAGCTAGATCTACTGTCTCTATTATATTATGACAGACCAGCTAGAGATCTACTGTCTCTATTATTTATGACAGACCAGCTAGATCTACTGTCTCTATTATATTATGACAGACCAGCTAGATCTACTGTCTCTATTATATTATGACAGACCAGCTAGATCTACTGTCTCTATTATATTATGACAGACCAGCTAGATCTACTGTCTCTATTATATTATGACAGACCAGCTAGATCTACTGTCTCTATTATATTATGACAGACCAGCTAGATCTACTGTCTCTATTATATTATGACAGACCAGCTAGATCTACTGTCTCTATTATATTATGACAGACCAGCTAGATCTACTGTCTCTATTATATTATGACAGACCAGCTAGATCTACTGTCTCTATTATATTATGACAGACCAGCTAGATCTACTGTCTCTATTATATTATGACAGACCAGCTAGATCTACTGTCTCTATTATATTATGACAGACCAGCTAGATCTACTGTCTCTATTATATTATGACAGACCAGCTAGATCTACTGTCTCTATTATATTATGACAGACCAGCTAGATCTACTGTCTCTATTATATTATGACAGACCAGCTAGATCTACTGTCTCTATTATATTATGACAGACCAGCTAGATCTACTGTCTCTATTATATTATGACAGACCAGCTAGATCTACTGTCTCTATTATATTATGACAGACCAGCTAGATCTACTGTCTCTATTATATTATGACAGACCAGCTAGATCTACTGTCTCTATTATATTATGACAGACCAGCTAGATCTACTGTCTCTATTATATTATGACAGACCAGCTAGATCTACTGTCTCTATTATATTATGACAGACCAGCTAGATCTACTGTCTCTATTATATTATGACAGACCAGCTAGATCTACTGTCTCTATTATATTATGACAGACCAGCTAGATCTACTGTCTCTATTATATTATGACAGACCAGCTAGATCTACTGTCTCTATTATATTATGACAGACCAGCTAGATCTACTGTCTCTATTATATTATGACAGACCAGCTAGATCTACTGTCTCTATTATATTATGACAGACCAGCTAGATCTACTGTCTCTATTATATTATGACAGACCAGCTAGATCTACTGTCTCTATTATATTATGACAGACCAGCTAGATCTACTGTCTCTATTATATTATGACAGACCAGCTAGATCTACTGTCTCTATTATATTATGACAGACCAGCTAGATCTACTGTCTCTATTATATTATATTATGACAGACCAGCTAGATCTACTGTCTCTATATATATTATGACAGACCAGCTAGATCTACTGTCTCTATAATATGACAGACCAGCTAGATCTACTGTCTCTATTATATTATGACAGACCAGCTAGATCTACTGTCTCTATTATATTATGACAGACCAGCTAGATCTACTGTCTCTATTATATTATGACAGACCAGCTAGATCTACTGTCTCTATTATATTATGACAGACCAGCTAGATCTACTGTCTCTTATATATATGACAGACCAGCTAGATCTACTGTCTCTATTATATTATGAGACCAGCTAGATCTACTGTCTCTATTATATTATGACAGACCAGCTAGATCTACTATATCTACTATTATATTATGACAGACCAGCTAGATCTACTGTCTCTATTATATTATGACAGACCAGCTAGATCTACTGTCTCTATTATATTATGACAGACCAGCTAGATCTACTGTCTCTATTATTATGACAGACCAGCTAGATCTACTGTCTCTATTATATTATGACAGACCAGCTAGATCTACTGTCTCTATTATATTATGACAGACCAGCTAGATCTACTGTCTCTATTATATTATGACAGACCAGCTAGATCTACTGTCTCTATTATATTATGACAGACCAGCTAGATCTACTGTCTCTATTATATTATGACAGACCAGCTAGATCTACTGTCTCTATTATATTATGACAGACCAGCTAGATCTACTGTCTCTATTGTACTATGACAGACCAGCTAGATCTACTGTCTCTATTATATTTTGACAGACCAGGTAGATCTACTGTCTTATATTATGACAGACCAGCTAGATCTACTGTCTCTATTATATTATGACAGACCAGCTAGATCTACTGTCTCTATTATATTATGACAGACCAGCTAGATCTACTGTCTCTATTATAATATGACAGACCAGCTAGATCTACTGTCTCTATTATATTATGACAGACCAGCTAGATCTACTGTCTCTATTATATTATGACAGACCAGCTAGATCTACTGTCTCTATTATATTATGACAGACCAGCTAGATCTACTGTCTCTATTATATTATGACAGACCAGCTAGATCTACTGTCTCTATTATATTATGACAGACCAGCTAGATCTACTGTCTCTATTATATTATGACAGACCAGCTAGATCTACTGTCTCTATTATATTATGACAGACCAGCTAGATCTACTGTCTCTATTATATTATGACAGACCAGCTAGATCTACTGTCTCTATTATATTATGACAGACCAGCTAGATCTACTGTCTCTATTATATTATGACATACCAGCTAGATCTACTATCTCTATTATATTATGACAGACCAGCTAGATCTACTGTCTCTATTATATTATGACAGACCAGCTAGATCTACTGTCTCTATTATATTATGACAGACCAGCTAGATCTACTGTCTCTATTATATTATGACAGACCAGCTAGATCTACTGTCTCTATTATATTATGACAGACCAGCTAGATCTACTGTCTCTATTATATTATGACAGACCAGCTAGATCTACTGTCTCTATTATATTATGACAGACCAGCTAGATCTACTGTCTCTATTATATTATGACAGACCAGCTAGATCTACTGTCTCTATTATATTATGACAGACCAGCTAGATCTACTGTCTCTATTATTATTATGACAGACCAGCTAGATCTACTGTCTCTATTATATTATGACAGACCAGCTAGATCTACTGTCTCTATTATATTATGACAGACCAGCTAGATCTACTGTCTCTATTATATTATGACAGACCAGCTAGATCTACTCTCTATTATATTATGACAGACCAGCTAGATCTACTGTCTCTATTATATTATGACAGACCAGCTAGATCTACTGTCTCTATTATATTATGACAGACCAGCTAGATCTACTGTCTCTATTATATTATGACAGACCAGCTAGATCTACTGTCTCTATTATATTATGACAGACCAGCTAGATCTACTGTCTCTATTATATTATGACAGACCAGCTAGATCTACTGTCTCTATTATATTATGACAGACCAGCTAGATCTACTGTCTCTATTATATTATGACAGACCAGCTAGATCTACTGTCTCTATTATATTATGACAGACCAGCTAGATCTACTGTCTCTATTATATTATGACAGACCAGCTAGATCTACTGTCTCTATTATATTATGACAGACCAGCTAGATCTACTGTCTCTATTATATTATGACAGACCAGCTAGATCTACTGTCTCTATTATATTATGACAGACCAGCTAGATCTACTGTCTCTATTATATTATGACAGACCAGCTAGATCTACTGTCTCTATTATATTATGACAGACCAGCTAGATCTACTGTCTCTATTATATTATGACAGACCAGCTAGATCTACTGTCTCTATTATATTATGACAGACCAGCTAGATCTACTGTCTCTATTATATTATGACAGACCAGCTAGATCTACTGTCTCTATTATATTATGACAGACCAGCTAGATCTACTGTCTCTATTATATTATGACAGACCAGCTAGATCTACTGTCTCTATTATATTATGACAGACCAGCTAGATCTACTGTCTCTATTATATTATGACAGACCAGCTAGATCTACTGTCTCTATTATATTATGACAGACCAGCTAGATCTACTGTCTCTATTATATTATGACAGACCAGAGAGACCAGCTATATCTACTGTCTCTATTATATTATTATGACAGACCAGCTAGATCTACTGTCTCTATTATATTATGACAGACCAGCTAGATCTACTGTCTCTATTATATTATGACAGACCAGCTAGATCTACTGTCTCTATTATATTATGACAGACCAGCTAGATCTACTGTCTCTATTATATTATGACAGACCAGCTAGATCTACTGTCTCTATTATATTATGACAGACCAGCTAGATCTACTGTCTCTATTATATTATGACAGACCAGCTAGATCTACTGTCTCTATTATATTATGACAGACCAGCTAGATCTACTGTCTCTATTATATTATGACAGACCAGCTAGATCTACTGTCTCTATTATATTATGACAGACCAGCTAGATCTACTGTCTCTATTATATTATGACAGACCAGCTAGATCTACTGTCTCTATTATATTATGACAGACCAGCTAGATCTACTGTCTCTATTATATTATGACAGACCAGCTAGATCTACTGTCTCTATTATATTATGACAGACCAGCTAGATCTACTGTCTCTATTATATTATGACAGACCAGCTAGATCTACTGTCTCTATTATATTATGACAGACCAGCTAGATCTACTGTCTCTATTATATTATGACAGACCAGCTAGATCTACTGTCTCTATTATATTATGACAGACCAGCTAGATCTACTGTCTCTATTATATTATGACAGACCAGCTAGATCTACTGTCTCTATTATATTATGACAGACCAGCTAGATCTACTGTCTCTATTATATTATGACAGACCAGCTAGATCTACTGTCTCTATTATATTATGACAGACCAGCTAGATCTACTGTCTCTATTATATTATGACAGACCAGCTAGATCTACTGTCTCTATTATATTATGACAGACCAGCTAGATCTACTGTCTCTATTATATTATGACAGACCAGCTAGATCTACTGTCTCTATTATATTATGACAGACCAGCTAGATCTACTGTCTCTATTATATTATGACAGACCAGCTAGATCTACTGTCTCTATTATATTATGACAGACCAGGTAGATCTACTGTCTCTATTATATTATGACAGACCAGCTAGATCTACTGTCTCTATTATATTATGACAGACCAGCTGGATCTAACGTCTCTATGTCTCTATTATATTATGACAGACCAGCTAGATCTACTGTCTCTGTTATATTATACTGTCTCTATTATATTATGACAGACCAGGTAGATCTACTGTCTCAATTATATTTTGACAGACCAGGCAGATCTACTGTCTCTATTATATTATGACAGACCAGCTAGATCTACTGTCTCTATTATATTATGACAGACCAGCTAGATCTACTGTCTCTATTATATTATGACAGACCAGCTAGATCTACTGTCTCTATTATATTATGACAGACCAGCTAGATCTACTGTCTCTATTATATTATGACAGACCAGCTAGATCTACTGTCTCTATTATATTATGACAGACCAGCTAGATCTACTGTCTCTATTATATTATGACAGACCAGCTAGATCTACTGTCTCTATTATATTATGACAGACCAGCTAGATCTACTGTCTCTATTATATTATGACAGACCAGCTAGATCTACTGTCTCTATTATATTATGACAGACCAGCTAGATCTACTGTCTCTATTATATTATGACAGACCAGCTAGTATCTACTGTCTCTATTATATTATGACAGACCAGCTAGATCTACTGTCTCTATTATATTATGACAGACCAGCTAGATCTACTGTCTCTATTATATTATGACAGACCAGCTAGATCTACTGTCTCTATTATATTATGACAGACCAGCTAGATCTACTGTCTCTATTATATTATGACAGACCAGCTAGATCTACTGTCTCTATTATATTATGACAGACCAGCTAGATCTACTGTCTCTATTATATTATGACAGACCAGCTAGATCTACTGTCTCTATTATATTATGACAGACCAGCTAGATATACTGTCTCTATTATATAATGACAGACCAGCTGTCTCTATTCTATGACAGACCAGCTAGATCTACTGTCTCTATTATAATATGACATACCAGATATATCTACTGTCTCTATTATATTATGACAGACCAGCTAGATCTACTGTCTCTATTATATTATGACAGACCAGCTAGATCTACTGTCTCTATTATATTATGACAGACCAGCTAGATCTACTGTCTCTATTATATTATGACAGACCAGCTAGATCTACTGTCTCTATTATATTATGACAGACCAGCTAGATCTACTGTCTCTATTATATTATGACAGACCAGCTAGATCTACTGTCTCTATTATATTATGACAGACCAGCTAGATCTACTGTCTCTATTATATTATGACAGACCAGCTAGATCTACTGTCTCTATTATATTATGACAGACCAGCTAGATCTACTGTCTCTATTATATTATGACAGACCAGCTAGATCTACTGTCTCTATTATATTATGACAGACCAGCTAGATCTACTGTCTCTATTATATTATGACAGACCAGCTAGATCTACTGTCTCTATTATATTATGACAGACCAGCTAGATCTACTGTCTCTATTATATTATGACAGACCAGCTAGATCTACTGTCTCTATTATATTATGACAGACCAGCTAGATCTACTGTCTCTATTATATTATGACAGACCAGCTAGATCTACTGTCTCTATTATATTATGACAGACCAGCTAGATCTACTGTCTCTATTATATTATGACAGACCAGCTAGATCTACTGTCTCTATTATATTATGACAGACCAGTCTCTATAGATCTACTGTCTCTATTATATTATGACAGACCAGCTAGATCTACTGTCTCTATTATATTATGACAGACCAGCTAGATCTACTGTCTCTATTATATTATGACAGACCAGCTAGATCTACTGTCTCTATTATATTATGACAGACCAGCTAGATCTACTGTCTCTATTATATTATGACAGACCAGCTAGATCTACTGTCTCTATTATATTATGACAGACCAGCTAGATCTACTGTCTCTATTATATTATGACAGACCAGCTAGATCTACTGTCTCTATTATATTATGACAGACCAGCTAGATCTACTGTCTCTATTATATTATGACAGACCAGCTAGATCTACTGTCTCTATTATATTATGACAGACCAGCTAGATCTACTGTCTCTATTATATTATGACAGACCAGCTAGATCTACTGTCTCTATATATTATGACAGACCAGCTAGATCTACTGTCTCTATTATATTATGACAGACCAGCTAGATCTACTGTCTCTATTATATTATGACAGACCAGCTAGATCTACTGTCTCTATATTATATTATGACAGACCAGCTAGATCTACTGTCTCTATTATATTATGACAGACCAGCTAGATCTACTGTCTCTATTATATTATGACAGACCAGCTAGATCTACTGTCTCTATTATATTATGACAGACCAGCTAGATCTACTGTCTCTATTATATTATGACAGACCAGCTAGATCTACTGTCTCTATTATATTATGACAGACCAGCTAGATCTACTGTCTCTATTATATTATGACAGACCAGCTAGATCTACTACTGTCTCTATTATATTATGACAGACCAGCTAGATCTACTGTCTCTATTATATTATGACAGACCAGCTAGATCTACTGTCTCTATTATATTATGACAGACCAGCTAGATCTACTGTCTCTATTATATTATGACAGACCAGCTAGATCTACTGTCTCTATTATATTATGACAGACCAGCTAGATCTACTGTCTCTATTATATTATGACAGACCAGCTAGATCTACTGTCTCTATTATATTATGACAGACCAGCTAGATCTACTGTCTCTATTATATTATGACAGACCAGCTAGATCTACTGTCTCTATTATTATTATGACAGACCAGCTAGATCTACTGTCTCTATTATATTATGACAGACCAGCTAGATCTACTGTCTCTATTATATTATGACAGACCAGCTAGATCTACTGTCTCTATTATATTATGACAGACCAGCTAGATCTACTGTCTCTATTATATTATGACAGACCAGCTAGATCTACTGTCTCTATTATATTATGACAGACCAGCTAGATCTACTGTCTCTATTATATTATGACAGACCAGCTAGATCTACTGTCTCTATTATATTATGACAGACCAGCTAGATCTACTGTCTCTATTATATTATGACAGACCAGCTAGATCTACTGTCTCTATTATATTATGACAGACCAGCTAGATCTACTGTCTCTATTATATTATGACAGACCAGCTAGATCTACTGTCTCTATTATATTATGACAGACCAGCTAGATCTACTGTCTCTATTATATTATGACAGACCAGCTAGATCTACTGTCTCTATTATATTATGACAGACCAGCTAGATCTACTGTCTCTATTATATTATGACAGACCAGCTAGATCTACTGTCTCTATTATATTATGACAGACCAGCTAGATCTACTGTCTCTATTATATTATGACAGACCAGCTAGATCTACTGTCTCTATTATATTATGACAGACCAGCTAGATCTACTGTCTCTATTATATTATGACAGACCAGCTAGATCTACTGTCTCTATTATATTATGACAGACCAGCTAGATCTACTGTCTCTATTATATTATGACAGACCAGCTAGATCTACTGTCTCTATTATATTATGACAGACCAGCTAGATCTACTGTCTCTATTATATTATGACAGACCTGCTAGATGTACTGTCTCTATATTTTTTATGTCAGACCAGCTAGATCTACTGTCTCTATTATATTATGACAGAACAGCTATATCTACTGTCTCTATTAAATTATGACAGACCAGCTACATCTACTGTCTCTATTATATTATGACAGACCAGCTAGATCTACTGTCTCTATTATATTATGACAGACCAGCTAGATCTACTGTCTCTATTATATTATGACAGACCAGCTAGATCTACTGTCTCTATTATATTATGACAGACCAGCTAGATCTACTGTCTCTATTATTATGACAGACCAGCTAGATCTACTGTCTCTATTATATTATGACAGACCAGCTAGATCTACTGTCTATTTATATTATGACAGACCAGCTAGATCTACTGTCTCTATTATATTATGACAGACCAGCTAGATCTACTGTCTCTATTATTATGACAGACCAGCTAGATCTACTGTCTCTATTATATTATGACAGACCAGCTAGATCTACTGTCTCTATTATATTATGACAGACCAGCTAGATCTACTGTCTCTATTATATTATGACAGACCAGCTAGATCTACTGTCTCTATTATATTATGACAGACCAGCTAGATCTACTGTCTCTATTATATTATGACAGACCAGCTAGATCTACTGTCTCTATTATATTATGACAGACCAGCTAGATCTACTGTCTCTATTATATTATGACAGACCAGCTAGATCTACTGTCTCTATTATATTATGACAGACCAGCTAGATCTACTGTCTCTATTATATTATGACAGACCAGCTAGATCTACTGTCTCTATTATATTATGACAGACCAGCTAGATCTACTGTCTCTATTATATTATGACAGACCAGCTAGATCTACTGTCTCTATTATATTATGACAGACCAGCTAGATCTACTGTCTCTATTATATTATGACAGACCAGCTAGATCTACTGTCTCTATTATATTATGACAGACCAGCTAGATCTACTGTCTCTATTATATTATGACAGACCAGATCTACTGTCTCTATTATATTATGACAGACCAGCTAGATCTACTGTCTCTATTATATTATGACAGACCAGCTAGATCTACTGTCTCTATTATATTATGACAGACCAGCTAGATCTACTGTCTCTATTATATTATGACAGACCAGCTAGATCTACTGTCTCTATTATATTATGACAGAACAGACTAGACCAGCTAGATCTACTGTCTCTATTATATTATGACAGACCAGCTAGATCTACTGTCTCTATTATATTATGACAGACCAGCTAGATCTACTGTCTCTATTATATTATGACAGACCAGCTAGATCTACTGTCTCTATTATATTATGACAGACCAGCTAGATCTACTGTCTCTATTATATTATGACAGACCAGCTAGATCTACTGTCTCTATTAGACTAGAGCTAGATCTACTGTCTCTATTATATTATGACAGACCAGCTAGATCTACTGTCTCTATTATATTATGACAGACCAGCTAGATCTACTGTCTCTATTATATTATGACAGACCAGCTAGATCTACTGTCTCTATTATATTATGACAGACCAGCTAGATCTACTGTCTCTATTATATTATGACAGACCAGCTAGATCTACTGTCTCTATTATATTATGACAGACCAGCTAGATCTACTGTCTCTATTATATTATGACAGACCAGCTAGATCTACTGTCTCTATTATATTATGACAGACCAGCTAGATCTACTGTCTCTATTATATTATGACAGACCAGCTAGATCTACTGTCTCTATTATATTATGACAGACCAGCTAGATCTACTGTCTCTATTATATTATGACAGACCAGCTAGATCTACTGTCTCTATTATATTATGACAGACCAGCTAGATCTACTGTCTCTATTATATTTATGACAGACCAGCTAGATCTACTGTCTCTATTATATTATGACAGACCAGCTAGATCTACTGTCTCTATTATATTATGACAGACCAGCTAGATCTACTGTCTCTATTATATTATGACAGACCAGCTAGATCTGTCTGTCTCTATTATATTATGACAGACCAGCTAGATCTACTGTCTCTATTATATTATGACAGACCAGCTAGATCTACTGTCTCTATTATATTATGACAGACCAGCTAGATCTACTGTCTCTATTATATTATGACAGACCAGCTAGATCTACTGTCTCTATTATATTATGACAGACCAGCTAGATCTACTGTCTCTATTATATTATGACAGACCAGCTAGATCTACTGTCTCTATTATTATGACAGACCAGCTAGATCTAGTGTCTCTATGATATTATGACAGACCAGCTAGATCTACTGTCTCTATTATATTATGACAGACCAGCTAGATCTACTGTCTCTATTATATTATGACAGACCAGCTAGATCTACTGTCTCTATTATATTATGACAGACCAGCTAGATCTACTGTCTCTATTATATTATGACAGACCAGCTAGATCTACTCTCTTATCTATTATGACAGACCAGCTAGATCTACTGTCTCTATTATATTATGACAGACCAGCTAGATCTACCTTCTCTGCTATATTATGAAATACCAGCTACATCTAGTGTCTCTATGATATTATGACAGACCAGCTAGATCTACTGTCTATACTATATTATGACAGACCAGCTAGATCAACTGTATCTATTATATTATGACAGACCAGCTAGATCTACTGTCTCTTATTATATTATGACAGACCAGCTAGATCTACTGTCTCTATTATATTATGACAGACCAGCTAGATCTACTGTCTCTATTATATTATGACAGACCAGCTAGATCTACTGTCTCTATTATATTATGACAGACCAGCTAGATCTACTGTCTCTATTATATATTATGACAGACCAGCTAGATCTACTGTCTCTATTATATTATGACAGACCAGCTAGATCTACTGTCTCTATTATATTATGACAGACCAGCTAGATCTACTGTCTCTATTATATTATGACAGACCAGCTAGATCTACTGTCTCTATTATCTTTATGACAGACCAGCTAGATCTACTGTCTCTATTATATTAAAACACTATCTACTACAAATTATGACAGACCAGCTAGATCTACTACTGTCTATAACCTTATGACAGACATCAAGACACACAGACAGACCAGCTAGATCTACTGTCTCTATTATATTATGACTGCAGCTAGATCTATGTTCTCTATTATATTATGACAGACCAGCTAGATCTACTGTCTCTATTATATTATGACAGACCAGCTAGATCTAATCTACTGTCCAAAATCTACAAAACATTATGACAGACCAGCTAGATCTACTGTCTCTATTATATTATGACAGACCAGCTAATCTACTGACTCTAGGGCCATATTATGACAGACCAGCTAGATCTACTGTCTCTATTATATTATGACAGACCAGCTAGATCTACTGTCTCTATTATATTATGACAGACCAGCTAGATCTACTCGTCTCTATTATATTATGACAGACCAGCTAAACTGACTTAAATAAACCAGTAAATCTACTATTATATTATGACAGACCAGCTAGATCTACTGTCTCTATTATATTATGACAGACCAGCTAGATCTACTGTCTCTATTATATTATGACAGACCAGCTAGATCTACTGTCTCTATTATATTATGACAGACCAGCTAGATCTACTGTCTCTATTATATTATGACAGACCAGCTAGATCTACTGTCTCTATTATATTATGACAGACCAGCTAGATCTACTGTCTCTATTATATTATGACAGACCAGCTAGATCTACTGTCTCTATTATATTATGACAGACCAGCTAGATCTACTGTCTCTATTATATTATGACAGACCAGCTAGATCTACTGTCTCTATTATTATGACAGACCAGCTAGATCTACTGTCTCTATTATATTATGACCAGACAGACCAGCTAGATCTACTGTCTCTATTATATTATGACAGACCAGCTAGATCTACTACTGTCTCTATTATATTATGACAGACCAGACTAGATCTACTGTCTCTATTATATTATGACAGACCAGCTAGATCTACTGTCTCTATTATATTATGACAGACCAGCTAGATCTACTGTCTCTATTATATTATGACAGACCAGCTAGATCTACTGTCTCTATTATATTATGACAGACCAGCTAGATCTACTGTCTCTATTATATTATGACAGACCAGCTAGATCTAACTGTCTCTATTATATTATGACAGACCAGCTAGATCTACTGTCTCTATTATATTATGACAGACCAGCTAGATCTACTGTCATTATTATATTATGACAGACCAGCTAGATCTACTGTCTCTATTATATAATGACAGACCAGCTAGATCTACTGTCTCTATTATATTATGACAGACCAGCTAGATCTACTGTCTCTATTATATTATGACAGACCAGCTAGATCTACTGTCTCTATTATATTATGACAGACCAGCTAGATCTACTGTCTCTATACTATATTATGACAGACCAGCTAGATCTACTGTCTCTATTATATTATGACAGACCAGCTAGATCTACTGTCTCTATTATATTATGACAGACCAGCTAGATCTACTGTCTCTATTATATTATGACAGACCAGCTAGATCTACTGTCTCTATTATATTATGACAGACCAGCTAGATCTACTGTCTCTATTATTATAATATGACAGACCAGCTAGATCTACTGTCTCTATTATATTATGACAGACCAGCTAGATCTACTGTCTCTATTCTATTATGACAGACCAGCTAGATCTACTGTCTCTATTATATTATGACAGACCAGCTAGATCTACTGTCTCTATTCTCTGTTATATTATGACAGACCAGCTAGATCTACTATCTATATTATATTATGACAGACCAGCTAGATCTACTGTCTCTATTATTATAATATGACAGACCAGCTAGATCTACTGTCTCTATTATATCATGACAGACCAGCTAGATCTACTGTCTCTATTATATTATGACAGACCAGCTAGATGTTCTGTCTCTATTATATGGTGGCAGACCTGCTAGATCTACTGTCTCAATTCTATTATGACAAACCAACTAGATCTACTGTCTCTATTTTATTATGACAGACCAGCTACATCTACTGTCTCAAATATATTATGGGAGACCAGCTACATCTACTGTCTCTATTATATTATGGGGTTAGGGTTAGGGTTAGCTAGATTAACTGTCTCTATTATCCTTTGACAGACCAGCTTGATCTACTGTCTCTATTATATTATGACAGACCAGCTAAATCTACTGTCTCTTATCTATTATGACAGACCAGCTAGAGCTACTGTCTCTATTAAATTATGACAGCCCAGCTAGATATACTGTCTCTATTATATTATGACAGACCAGCTAGATCTACCTTCTCTGCTATATTATGACAGACCAGCTACATCTAGTGTCTCTATTATATTATGAAATACCAGCTAGATCTTCTGTCTCTATGATATTATGACATACCAGCTAGATCTACTGTCTCTATTACAGTATGACAGACCAGCTAGATCTACCTTCTCTACTATATTATGACAGACCAGCTAGATCTACTGTCTCTATTATTATGACAGACCAGCTAGATCTACTGTCTCTATTATATTATGACAGACCAGCTAGATCTACTGTCTCTATTATATTATGACAGACCAGCTAGATCTACTGTCTCTATTATATTATGACAGACCAGCTAGATCTACTGTCTCTTATCTATTATGACAGACCAGCTAGATCTACTGTCTCTATTATATTATGACAGACCAGCTAGATCTACTGTCTCTATTATATTATGACAGACCAGCTAGATCTACTGTCTCTATTATATTTTGACAGACCAGCTAGATCTACTGTCTCTATTATATTATGACAGACCAGCTAGATCTACTGTCTCTATTATATTATGACAGACCAGCTAGATCTACTGTCTCTATTATATTATGACAGACCAGCTAGATCTACTGTCTCTATTATATTATGACAGACCAGCTAGATCTACTGTCTCTATTATATTATGACAGACCAGCTAGATCTACTGTCTCTATTATATTATGACAGACCAGCTAGATCTACTGTCTCTATTATATTATGACAGACCAGCTCTGATCTACTGTCTCTATTATATTATGACAGACCAGCTAGACCTACTGTCTCTATTATATTATGACAGACCAGCTAGATCTACTGTCTCTATTATATATATATGACAGACCAGCTAGATCTACTGTCTCTATTATATTATGACAGACCAGCTAGATCTACTGTCTCTGTTATATTATGACAGACCAGCTAGATCTACTGTCTCTATTATTATGACAGACCAGCTAGATCTACTGTCTCTATTATATTATGACAGACCAGCTAGATCTACTGTCTCTATTATATTATGACAGACCAGCTAGATCTACTGTCTCTATTATATTATGACAGACCAGCTAGATCTACTGTCTCTATTATATTATGACAGACCAGCTAGATCTACTGTCTCTATTATATTATGACAGACCAGCTAGATCTACTGTCTCTATTATATTATGACAGACCAGCTAGATCTACTGTCTCTATTATATTATGACAGACCAGCTAGATCTACTGTCTCTATTATATTATGACAGACCAGCTAGATCTACTGTCTCTATTATATTATGACAGACCAGCTAGATCTACTGTCTCTATTATATTATGACAGACCAGCTAGATCTACTGTCTCTATTATATTATGACAGACCAGCTAGATCTACTGTCTCTATTATATTATGACAGACCAGCTAGATCTACTGTCTCTATTATATTATGACAGACCAGCTAGATCTACTGTCTCTATTATATTATGACAGACCAGCTAGATCTACTGTCTCTATTATATTATGACAGACCAGCTAGATCTACTGTCTCTATTATATTATGACAGACCAGCTAGATCTACTGTCTCTATTATATTATGACAGACCAGCTAGATCTACTGTCTCTATATTATATTATGACAGACCAGCTAGATCTACTGTCTCTATTATATTATGACAGACCAGCTAGATCTACTGTCTCTATTATATTATGACAGACCAGCTAGATCTACTGTCTCTATTATATTATGACAGACCAGCTAGATCTACTGTCTCTATTATATTATGACAGACCAGCTAGATCTACTGTCTCTATTATATTATGACAGACCAGCTAGATCTACTGTCTCTATTATATTATGACAGACCAGCTAGATCTACTGTCTCTATTATATTATGACAGACCAGCTAGATCTACTGTCTCTATTATATTATGACAGACCAGCTAGATCTACTGTCTCTATTATATTATGACAGACCAGCAGACCAGCTAGATCTACTGTCTCTATTATATTGACACAGACCAGCTAGATCTACTGTCTCTATTATATTATGACAGACCAGCTAGATCTACTGTCTCTATTATATTATGACAGACCAGCTAGATCTACTGTCTCTATTATATTATGACAGACCAGAACTAGACCTCTAGACCAGCTAGATGTCTCTGTCTCTATTATATTATGACAGACCAGCTAGATCTACTGTCTCTATTATTATGACAGACCAGCTAGATCTACTGTCTCTATTATATTATGACAGACCAGCTAGATCTACTGTCTCTATTATATTATGACAGACCAGCTAGATCTACTGTCTCTATTATATTATGACAGACCAGCTAGATCTACTGTCTCTATTATATTATGACAGACCAGCTAGATCTACTGTCTCTATTATATTATGACAGACCAGCTAGATCTACTGTCTCTATTATATTATGACAGACCAGCTAGATCTACTGTCTCTATTATATTATGACAGACCAGCTAGATCTACTGTCTCTATTATATTATGACAGACCAGCTAGATCTACTGTCTCTATTATATTATGACAGACCAGCTAGATCTACTGTCTCTATTATATTATGACAGACCAGCTAGATCTACTGTCTCTATTATATTATGACAGACCAGCTAGATCTACTGTCTCTATTATATTATGACAGACCAGCTAGATCTACTGTCTCTATTATATTATGACAGACCAGCTAGATCTACTGTCTCTATTATATTATGACAGACCAGCTAGATCTACTGTCTCTATTATATTATGACAGACCAGCTAGATCTACTGTCTCTATTATATTATGACAGACCAGCTAGATCTACTGTCTCTATTATATTATGACAGACCAGCTAGATCTACTGTCTCTATTATATTATGACAGACCAGCTAGATCTACTGTCTCTATTATATTATGACAGACCAGCTAGATCTACTGTCTCTATTATATTATGACAGACCAGCTAGATCTACTGTCTCTATTATATTATGACAGACCAGCTAGATCTACTGTCTCTATTATATTATGACAGACCAGCTAGATCTACTGTCTCTATTGTATTATGACAGACCAGCTAGATCTACTGTCTCTATTATATTATGACAGACCAGCTAGATCTACTGTCTCTATTATATTATGACAGACCAGCTAGATCTACTGTCTCTATTATATTATGACAGACCAGCTAGATCTACTGTCTCTATTATATTATGACAGACCAGCTAGATCTACTGTCTCTATTATATTATGACAGACCAGCTAGATCTACTGTCTCTATTATATTATGACAGACCAGCTAGATCATATGTCTCTATTATATTATGACAGACCAGCTAGATCTACTGTCTCTATTATATTATGACAGACCAGCTAGATCTACTGTCTCTATTATATTATGACAGACCAGCTAGATCTACTGTCTCTATTATATTATGACAGACCAGCTAGATCTACTGTCTCTATTATATTATGACAGACCAGCTAGATCTACTGTATCTATATATTATATTATGACAGACCAGCTAGATCTACTGTCTCTATTATATTATGACAGACCAGCTAGATCTACTGTCTCTATTATATTATGACAGACCAGCTAGATCTACTGTCTCTATTATATTATGACAGACCAGCTAGATCTACTGTCTCTATTATATTATGACAGACCAGCTAGATCTACTGTCTCTATTATATTATGACAGACCAGCTAGATCTACTGTCTCTATTATATTATGACAGACCAGCTAGATCTACTGTCTCTATTATATTATGACAGACCAGCTAGATCTACTGTCTCTATTATATTATGACAGACCAGCTAGATCTACTGTCTCTATTATATTATGACAGACCAGCTAGATCTACTGTCTCTATTATATGACAGACCAGCTAGATCTACTGTCTCTATTATATTATGACAGACCAGCTAGATCTACTGTCTCTATTATATTATGACAGACCAGCTAGATCTACTGTCTCTATTATATTATGACAGACCAGCTAGATCTACTGTCTCTATTATATTATGACAGACCAGCTAGATCTACTGTCTATTGTGATTCATCTATTATAATGACAGACCAGCTAGATCTACTGTCTCTATTATATTATGACAGACCAGCTAGATCTACTGTCTCTATTATATTATGACATCAAGACCAGCTAGATCTACTGTCTCTATTATATTATATTACTGTCTCTATTATATTATGACAGACCAGCTAGATCTACTGTCTCTATTATATTATGACAGACCAGCTAGATCTACTGTCTCTATTATATTAACAGACCACTAGAGCTACAATCCCACTATACACATATGTCTCATTAATTATGACACCAGCTAGATCTACTGTCTCTATTATATTATGACAGACCAGCTAGATTATGACTCTAGACCAGACAGACCAGCTAATCTACTGTCTCTATTATATTATGACAGACCAGCTAGATCTACTGTCTCTATTATATTATGACAGACCAGCTAGATCTACTGTCTCTATTATATTATGACAGACCAGCTAGATCTACTGTCTCTATTATATTATGACCAGCTAGATCTACTGTCTCTATTATATATTATGACAGACCAGCTAGATCTACTGTCTCTATTATATTATGACAGACCAGCTAGATCTACTGTCTCTATTATATTATGACAGACCAGCTAGATCTACTGTCTCTATTATATTATGACAGACCAGCTAGATCTACTGTCTCTATTATATTATGACAGACCAGCTAGATCTACTGTCTCTATTATATTATGACAGACCAGCTAGATCTACTGTCTCTATTATATTATGACAGACCAGCTAGATCTACTGTCTCTATTATATTATGACAGACCAGCTAGATCTACTGTCTCTATTATATTATGACAGACCAGGTATATCTACTGTCTCTATTATATTATATTATGATAGACCAGCTAGATCTACTGTCTCAATTGTATAATGACAGACCAGCTATATCTACTGTCTCTATTATATTATGACAGACCAGGTAGATCTACTGTCTCTATTATATTATGACAGACCAGCTAGATCTACTGTCTCTATTATATTATGACAGACCAGCTAGATCTACTGTCTCTATTATATTATGACAGACCAGCTAGATCTACTGTCTCCATTATAATATGACAGACCAGCTAGATCTACTGTCTCTATTATATTATGACAGACCACCTAGATCTACTGTCTCTATTCTGATTTGACAGACCAGGTAGATCTACTATCTCTATTATATTATGACAGACCAGCTAGATCTACTGTCTCTATTATATTATGACAGACCAGCTAGATCTACTGTCTCTATTATATTATGACAGACCAGCTAGATCTACTGTCTCTATTATATTATGACAGACCAGCTAGATCTACTGTCTCTATTATATTATGACAGACCAGCTAGATCTACTGTCTCTATTATATTATGACAGACCAGCTAGATCTACTGTCTCTATTATATTATGACAGACCAGCTAGATCTACTGTCTCTATTATATTATGACAGACCAGCTAGATCTACTGTCTCTATTATATTATGACAGACCAGCTAGATCTACTGTCTCTATTATATTATGACAGACCAGCTAGATCTACTGTCTCTATTATATTATGACAGACCAGCTAGATCTACTGTCTCTATTATATTATGACAGACCAGCTAGATCTACTGTCTCTATTATATTATGACAGACCAGCTAGATCTACTGTCTCTATTATATTATGACAGACCAGCTAGATCTACTGTCTCTATTATATTATGACAGACCAGCTAGATCTACTGTCTCTATTATATTATGACAGACCAGCTAGATCTACTGTCTCTATTATATTATGACAGACCAGCTAGATCTACTGTCTCTATTATATTATGACAGACCAGCTAGATCTACTGTCTCTATTATATTATGACCAGAGATCAGTCCAGACCAGCTAGATCTACTGTCTCTATTATATTATGACAGACCAGCTAGATCTACTGTCTCTATTATATTATGACAGACCAGCTAGATCTACTGTCTCTATTATATATTATGACAGACCAGCTAGATCTACTGTCTCTATTATATTATGACAGACCAGCTAGATCTACTGTCTCTATTATATTATGACAGACCAGCTAGATCTACTGTCTCTATTATATTTGACAGACCAGCTAGATCTACTGTCTCTATTATATTATGACAGACCAGCTAGATCTACTGTCTCTATTATATTATGACAGACCAGCTAGATCTACTGTCTCTATTATATTATGACAGACCAGCTAGATCTACTGTCTCTATTATATTATGACAGACCAGCTAGATCTACTGTCTCTATTATATTATGACAGACCAGCTAGATCTACTGTCTCTATTATATTATGACAGACCAGCTAGATCTACTGTCTCTATTATATTATGACAGACCAGCTAGATCTACTGTCTCTATTATATTATGATGACAGACCAGCTAGATCTACTGTCTCTATTATATTATGACAGACCAGCTAGATCTACTGTCTCTATTATATTATGACAGACCAGCTAGATCTACTGTCTCTATTATATTATGACAGACCAGCTAGATCTACTGTCTCTATTATATTATGACAGACCAGCTAGATCTACTGTCTCTATTATATTATGACAGACCAGCTAGATCTACTGTCTCTATTATATTATGACAGACCAGCTAGATCTACTGTCTCTATTATATTATGACAGACCAGCTAGATCTACTGTCTCTATTATATTATGACAGACCAGCTAGATCTACTGTCTCTATTATATTTGACAGACCAGCTAGATCTACTGTCTCTATTATATTATGACAGACCAGCTAGATCTACTGTCTCTATTATATTATGACAGACCAGCTAGATCTACTGTCTCTATTATATTATGACAGACCAGCTAGATCTACTGTCTCTATTATATTATGACAGACCAGCTAGATCTACTGTCTCTATTATATTATGACAGACCAGCTAGATCTACTGTCTCTATTATATTATGACAGACCAGCTAGATCTAGATCTACTGTCTCTATTATATTTGACAGACCAGCTAGATCTACTGTCTCTATTATATTATGACAGACCAGCTAGATCTACTGTCTCTATTATATTATGACAGACCCGCTAGATCTACTGTCTCTATTATATTATGACACACCAGCTAGATCTACTGTCTCTATTATATTATGACAGACCAGCTAGATCTACTGTCTCTATTATATTATGACAGACCAGCTAGATCTACGGTCTCTACTATATTCTGACAGACCAGCTAGATCTACTGTCTCTATTATATTATGACAGACCAGCTAGATCTACTGTCTCTATTATATTATGACAGACCAGCTAGATCTACTGTCTCTATTATATTATGACAGACCAGCTAGATCTACTGTCTCTATTATATTATGACCAGACCAGCTAGATCTACTGTCTCTATTATATTATGACAGACCAGCTAGATCTACTGTCTCTATTATATTATGACAGACCAGCTAGATCTACTGTCTCTATTATATTATGACAGACCAGCTAGATCTACTGTCTCTATTATATTATGACAGACCAGCTAGATCTACTGTCTCTATTATATTATGACAGACCAGCTAGATCTACTGTCTCTATTATATTATGACAGACCAGCTAGATCTACTGTCTCTATTATATTATGACAGACCAGCTAGATCTACTGTCTCTATTATATTATGACAGACCAGCTAGATCTACTGTCTCTTATTATATTATGACAGACCAGCTAGATCTACTGTCTCTCTATTATATTATGACAGACCAGCTAGATCTACTGTCTCTATTATATTATGACAGACCAGCTAGATCTACTGTCTCTATTATATTATGACAGACCAGCTAGATCTACTGTCTCTATTATATTATGACAGACCAGCTAGATCTACTGTCTCTATTATATTATGACAGACCAGCTAGATCTACTGTCTCTATTATATTATGACAGACCAGCTAGATCTACTGTCTCTATTATATTATGACAGACCAGCTAGATCTACTGTCTCTATTATATTATGACAGACCAGCTAGATCTACTGTCTCTATTATATTATGACAGACCAGCTAGATCTACTGTCTCTATTATATTATGACAGACCAGCTAGATCTACTGTCTCTATTATATTATGACAGACCAGCTAGATCTACTGTCTCTATTATATTATGACAGACCAGCTAGATCTACTGTCTCTATTATATTATGACAGACCAGCTAGATCTACTGTCTCTATTATATTATGACAGACCAGCTAGATCTACTGTCTCTATTATATTATGACAGACCAGCTAGATCTACTGTCTCTATTATATTATGACAGACCAGCTAGATCTACTGTCTCTATTATATTATGACAGACCAGCTAGATCTACTGTCTCTATTATATTATGACAGACCAGCTAGATCTACTGTCTCTATTATATTATGACAGACCAGAGATCTACTGTCTCTATTATATTATGACCAGACCAGCTAGATCTACTGTCTCTATTATATTATGACAGACCAGCTAGATCTACTGTCTCTATTATATTATGACAGACCAGCTAGATCTACTGTCTCTATTATATTATGACAGACCAGCTAGATCTACTGTCTCTATTATATTATGACAGACCAGCTAGATCTACTGTCTCTATTATATTATGACAGACCAGCTAGATCTACTGTCTCTATTATATTTGACAGACCAGCTAGATCTACTGTCTCTATTATATTATGACAGACCAGCTAGATCTACTGTCTCTATTATATTATGACAGACCAGCTAGATCTACTGTCTCTATTATATTATGACAGACCAGCTAGATCTACTGTCTCTATTATATTATGACAGACCAGCTAGATCTACTGTCTCTATTATATTATGACAGACCAGCTAGATCTACTGTCTCTATTATATTATGACAGACCAGCTAGATCTACTGTCTCTATTATATTATGACAGACCAGCTAGATCTACTGTCTCTATTATATTATGACAGACCAGCTAGATCTACTGTCTCTATTATATTATGACAGACCAGCTAGATCTACTGTCTCTATTATATTATGACAGACCAGCTAGATCTACTGTCTCTATTATATTATGACAGACCAGCTAGATCTACTGTCTCTATTATATTATGACAGACCAGCTAGATCTACTGTCTCTATTATATTATGACAGACCAGCTAGATCTACTGTCTCTATTATATTATGACAGACCAGCTAGATCTACTGTCTCTATTATATTATGACAGACCAGCTAGATCTACTGTCTCTATTATATTATAGGGTTAGGGTTAGCTAGATTAACTGTCTCTATTATCCTTTGACAGACCAGCTTGATCTACTGTCTCTATTATATTATGACAGACCAGCTAGATCTACTGTCTTTATTATATTATGACAGACCAGCTAGATCTACTGTCTCTATTATATTATGACAGACCAGCTAGATCTACTGTCTTTATTATATTATGACAGACCAGCTAGATCTACTGTCTCTTATCTATTATGACAGACCAGCTAGATCTACTGTCTCTATTATATTATGACCAGAGGTTAGCTTATTAAGGTCTCTATTTTATTTTGACAGACCAGCTTCCCCTCTACTGTCTCTATTATATTATGACAGACCAGCTAGATCTACTGTCTTTATTATATTATGACAGACCAGCTAGATCTACTGTCTCTATTATATTATGACAAACCAGCTAGATCTACTGTCTTTATTATATTATGACAGACCAGCTAGATCTACTGTCTCTTATCTATTATGACAGACCAGCTAGATCTACTGTCTCTATTATATTATGGGGTTAGGGTTAGGGTTAGCTAGGGTTTAAGGGTTAGGGTCTTAGGGTTAGGGGGCTCAGGGTTAGGGTTAGGGTTAGGGTTAGGGTTAGGGTTAGGGGTTAGGGGTTAGGGTTAGGTTTGTCTAGTTTTGAGTCGGTTGATCCACTTCCATCTCTGACACGTGGAAGCCGAAGGGGGGGAAGGGAGGGGTGTGCACTCCACACATGTGCGCGTTAGGGTTGGGTCCGGGCGCGGCCGGCCAAAGTAGTAGGCCCCATTGTTGCCCACTTGTAGATTAACCCGTTGGTTGGGTTAAAAGACTGTCTGTCAGTAGGTTTTAGGTTAGGTATAGTTTTTAGAGTGGTTAAGGTTAGGTTTAGGGTTAGGGTAAGGAATAGTTTTTTTAAGGTTAGAGAGTTTTTTTTGTTAGGTTTAGGTAAGGGTTTTTAGAGTGGTTAAGGTTAGGGGGTTTTTAGGTTAGGTTTTATTAAGTTTAGGGTTAGGTATTTAGGTAGTTTTAGGGTTAGAATGGTTAGGGTTAGGGTTAGGGTTAGGTTTTAGGTTTTTAGGTAAGGGTTTTTAGAGTGGTTAAGGTTAGGGTTAGGTTTTCCAGGGTTAGGTAAGTTTTTCAAAATGGTTAAGGTTAGGTTTAGGTAAGTCTGTCAACTCAACTTAGGATCAGGCAAAACCATCTTGAGTTGCGTACCTTATGCAGGTCCGGTCCTCGTTGGTTGCCATGTGTCCATGTCGAGTGGTATGGTCATGATGTCTAGGTCCGCTGTGTCAACGGAAGTAGAAAGCATAGTGCAACCTAGGAGTTTACTCTCTGTCGGATCCTTCTTTTTTTTTTTTTTTTTTTTAGCTCCACGTTGTCTATGTATTTACTTCAGTGTTCGTTGGTCTTTGGTCCTGGATGTTTTCAATCATGTGTATAATTAGGATTTATTCCCTTCCAGGATCCTAACTCCCAATCAACCCATGTCTAGTCAAATCCAGCTGGTCTGTATGGGTATACTCGGCGTAGGATCAGGCAAAACCATCGAGTTGCGTACCTTATGCAGGTCCGGACCTCAGTCGGTTGCCATGTGTCCCTGTCAAGTGGTCAGTCTATGAACTACCAGTGGTTTGAGCAGACAAAAAACCAGAAGGCAAGCCCTCTATATGGTTGTCATGCATCCGCCCCTGTAGTCACGTCCTGTGTTTCGGTCGGTGTATGGAGGGTTTAAAAACCGGCAAACCTTCTCTGGCTTACGTATGAAACGTCCGGCAGTAGTAGAAGTTAATTGGGTGTTTTCATCCCCACCATCTCAGTCGTAGGTAATTCAGTGGTTTTGGGTAATAGTGACCAGTGGAATTACTCCCTTCCAGGATCGTAACGTTTCCAGAGGTATATCAGCCCTAGGCAGTGAATTTGTTCGTAGTCCAGGTAAAAAAATGTGTGGTTCGGTTGTCCAGGCTAAGTACGGCGGGGTAAGGGATCCCCCCATGGGAAATTATTCTGTGGGATCCAATTCTCCGCCAGACATTATCTGGGCACCCCAGGGATTACACGGCCGACGCGAGTCCTCCAGCCCGCAGCGCATCACCCAAAAGCCCCTCTTTTCGAGGACTTAACTGCCCCAACCCGCTGGGAACACCCATGCGCTACTGAACATACTGCCAATCCAATTCTAAACTGGGGTAGATAGTCGTCCAGCGCGTTACGTGAGTCTCCCGTGTGTAAGGGGGCTGGGAGGGTTGAGCCGATTGGTCTGCCAACAGAACCCCGAGGTCCTGAAGGAGTCCGGTCTATCCATATCCTCCTGTCTTCTTGCTTGGTGTATGGAAGGGCCTAATTGCTTAGGGCGTGCTCGCTGCGGGGGAGTCGCCAAGGTCGGGGTCCCCAGAGTTGTTGGAGAAAAAGGTTCTCGTCCGTTGGGGGTGCTGGTGGGTGTCTCAAAAAATATTTTAGAAGGATGGTAGGTTGGTGAAGGGTTTTTTTTGTTTTAATTTTTAGTCTATTTGTGTTCTATTTTATTGTTTCTTTTTGTCAAGGGTCCATGGTCATGGTAACTCTTGCTTCCAGAAACAAAAAAGAAAAAATGAAAATTATATAAGTAATATATATAAATATTTAGTTATTTCCTTTTTTTTAAGTAAAAGTAACTAAAGGTAAATATTTTTTTGAGAGTTATTAACTCTTATATTGCTAGTAAGGTGGCTGAAGGAAAGTATTATTGAGAGTCCATGGTCATGGTAACTCTATGGTGCTGTTTGAAAACTATTTTTTGTGGTCTTGATGACCCCAACTTTTGTGTGGGGATGTGGGGTCTGTAAGATGGGGGTGCAGTGTCTGTCCGGACGTTCCTCCGCTGTAGGTGAGAGTCTCAGTGGTGGTCCAGCCGAAGTGGTAGGGGCCTGATGTTCCATTCATATCTGTATTCCTGTGTTTTTAGTCCTGCTCTTGATGACCCATGATCCAATGATGCTGGGTTGGTGAGGGTAGTTGCTTTTTAGCTGGGTTTTTTGTTGAGTCACGTTGTTATATGAATAAGTGCGATGGGGTAAAAGTAGTGGCCTTGGTTTTTAGGTCTTTTTGTGGTGTTAGAGGGGATGGTTAGGAAGGAAAGTAAGAACCTCTGTTTCTTTATTGAGATGGAGTGGTATGTCAAATAGGGTGTCTGTAGGTGGACTTTTTACCAGGAGCTGGGTTCTATGGTGCTATGGCTTTATGGGACAGGAAGGAAAGTTAGCGGAGTTTTAGCTTTGACACTTCTGTCTCTGCTTCGGGTTCCAGATATGGAGTCCGATTTGGCCTTGTTTTGCGGTGTTCAAGTCCACTTGGTTATGGGATGTACGGTTCCGAAAAAGCTTTTTTATGCTGTTTGGGTTTTTTTATGGGTGGGGCTCTTACCTGGTTTTTGGTTTGTTTGTGTATGGTGCAGAGGTGTGAGTGGGGTGGACCTATTTTATAATTTTGTTTCTTTTTGCTCCTAAGTTGGAAATACGGTCATCAGGGTTTCTGTGGGAGGGTAGGAGTCTGTTTCCACTGTGTCAGGGTGGTGATGTCTTGTTCTTTGGTGGAAAAAAGGTGGGGGTTGCCTCTTAGTTGAAAAAAATAGGGAGGGTGATGTGTATCTGAAGATCAGGGGCTGGTTGTAGAGTTCTTGTTCCTTTGATGAATTCTTGGTCTTTTGATGAAAAAAATCTTGGTTGAGAAGGCTTGTAGTAGGTGGGTCTTGATTTATCCTTTGTTCTAGTTGTCTCCCAGGTGGAAGGTGTGTGTTGGTGAAGGTCTCAGGAGTGATGTTTTTCAGAGATTTGGTAGAGCTATTTTAGGTTGTATTAAATCTAATGATTATTTTTAACCTGTTCACCATCAGACCATTTCACAGAGGGTATACTGGGTGTAGAATCAACACCCCTAGAAAAGGCCCGATTAGAGATGATCCCGAGTAATTTAAAGGGATAAAAATTCCTTGGCTTGTTGATCCAGATCCCCCAGCAGGCAATGCAGCGGTGACTGGCAGTGTTTGGTTTGTCTAGTTTTGAGTCGGTTGATCCACTTCCATCTCTGACACGTGGAAGCCGAAGGGGGGGAAGGGAGGGGTGTGCACTCCACACATGTGCGCGTAGGCCGGGTGGGTCCGGGCGCGGCCGGCCAAAGGAGTAGGCCCCATTGTTGCCCACTTGTAGATTAACCCGTTTGGTTGGGTTAAAAGACTGTCTGTCAGTAGGTTTTAGGTTTAGGTATAGTTTTTAAGAGTGGTTAAGGTTAGGTTTAGGGTTGGGGTAAGAAATAGTTTTTTAGAGAGTTTAAGGTTAGGTTTAGGTAAGGGTTTTTAGAGTGGTTAAGGTTAGGGTTAGAATTAGGGTTAGGTATAGTTTTTCAGA
>NC_088405.1:103358862-103394078 GCF_034236695.1 Oncorhynchus nerka
AGGGTTAGGGTTAGGGTTAGGGTTAGGGTTAGGGTTTAGGTTAGGGGCCAGGGTTAGGGTTAGGGTTAGGCCAGGGTTAGGGTTAGGGGCTTAGGGAGGTTAGGCCGAGGGTTGGCCAGGCAGAACCCCAGGGTTGAAGGAGGGGCCAGGGTTAGGGTTAGGCTTCATTGCTTGGTTTTAGCCAGGCCAGGGCCAGGCTTAGGCCCAGGCCAGGGTTAGAGGCCAGGCCAGGCCAGGCCAGAAGAAGAAGAGGCCAGGTTAGGGCCAGGCCAGGCCAGGCCAGGGCCAGGCCAGGCCAGGCCAGGCCAGGGTTCCAGGCCAGGCTGGGCCAGGCCAGGCCAGGCCAGGGTTGGGGAGGGGTGGCCAGGCCAGGCCAGGCCAGGCCAGGCCAGGCCAGGCCAGGGCCAGGGATTAGGTAGGGTTTTCTTTTTGTTAAAGGGTCCAGGTCAGGTTAGGGTTAGGTTTAGGTTAGGCCAGGAACCTTTTAAAAAATTAGGTTAGGGTTAGGGTTAGGCTATAAGGGGTAGTTAGGCTAGGTTAGGGTTAGGGTTAGGGGGTTAGGCTAGGGTTTTTAGGTTAATTAAATTTTTTAGGTTTAGGTTAGGGTCCAGGGTTAGGCCAGGGTTAGGGTTTTTTTTAGGGGTTAGGTTGGTTAGGCCAGGCTTTATAGGTGGTTAGGTTAGGGTTAGGTTAGGTTAGGGTTAGGGTTAGGGTTAGGTTAGGGTTAGTTTGTTAGGTTTAGGGTCAAGGTTAGGTTAGGCCTAGGCCAGGTTTAGGTTTTAGAGTAGGTTAGGGTTAGGCCAGGCCAGGGTTAGGGTTAGGCCAGGTTAGGCCAGGCTGGGTAGGTTAGGCTATGTTTACGTAGGGAAGGGTTGAGGCCCAGGGTTAAGGTTGGCCTTGGGTTAGTTTTATTAGGGTTAGGTTGGGTTAGGTTAGGCCAGGGTTAGGGTTAGGGTTAGGTTAGGCCAGGTCCAGGTAGGCCAGGCCAGGTAGGCTGGCAGTTAGATTAAGGAAAGGGTTAGGGTTATTTTAAATTAGGGTTTTAGGGTTAGGGGTTAGGGTTAGGGTTAGGGGGGGGGGTTAGGTTTTAGGCAGGTTGAGGTTGGGTTAGGCTTAGGCAGGTGGTTAGGCCAGAATTAGGGGTTAGGTTAGGGGTTAGGGTTAGGGTTAGTCCAATTAGGGTTAGTAAAGGTTTAAAAGGTTGCAGGTTTAGGGTGGATTAGGTGGTTAGGTTAGGTTAGGTTTAGGGTTAGCCAGGCTTGCCAGGTTAGGCCAGGGCATAAGGCCAGGCCAGGCCAGGGTTTGGGTTATAAAAGGTGTTAGGTTACCAGGGGCCAGGGTTAGGGTTACCGTAGGTCAGGTACTGGTGTAGGGTTAGGGGTTGCCTTGAGGCCAGGGTTAGGTTGGGGTGTGGGTTAGGCCAGGTTAGGGTTAGGGGTTTTCCAGGAGGCCAGGGCAAAGGGTTTGGGGGAGGTGTTCAGGTGGGGCCAGGCCAGGAGTTAGGGTTAGGGGTTGGCCGGGTTAGGTTAGGGGTTAGGGTTAGGTTAGGGTTAGGTTAGGGTTAGGGTTAGGGTTAGGGTTAGGTAGTTAGGGTTAGGCAGGGGCCAGGGGCCAGGGTTAGGGGATGGGCAGGTTAGTTAGGGTTGGTTAGGTTTAGGGGTTAGAGTGGGGGTTAGGCAGGGGAGGTCAGGGTTAGGCCAGGGTTAGGGTTAGGTTTGGTTAGGCCAGGGTTAGGCCAGGCTTAGGGGTTACAGGGTTAGGGTTAGGGTTAGGTCAGGGTAGGGTTAGGGTTAGGTGTAGGCCAGGCCAGGCCAGGTTAGGTTAGGGTTAGGGTTAGGGGTTAGGGTTAGGGTTAGGGTTAGGCCAGGGTTAGGGGTTAGGCGGTGGTTTAGGTTAGGTTAGGTTAGGGTTTAGGTTTTTAGGGTTAGGGGTTGGGTTAGGTTAGGGGTTAGGGTTAGGGTTTTTAGGGTTGGGTTAGTTAGGTTTGAGGGTTTAGGGTTTGGGTTGGGGTTGGGTTAGGATCCAGGGTGCAGGGTCTGAGGCAGGGTGGTTTTGAATGGGTGGGTTAGGCTTCCGAGGGGGGCCAGGGTTAGGCCAGGGCAGTTTTGTTGGGCAGGCCAGGCCAGGCCAGTTTTTGGTTAGGGTTCAGGGTTGGCCAGGTTAGGCTTTTGGGGTTAGGGGCCAGGGCCAGGCCAGGCCAGTTTCTTTAGGCCAGAGGGGTAGGCCAGGGGTTAGGGTTAGGGCCAGTTCCTTTTAGGCCAGGATCGAAAAGGTGCTAGGTTTAACTATTCTATTAGGCGCCAGGCCAGGGTTTTAGGGGCCAGGTAGGTCCAGGGTTCCAGGGTTAGGGTAGTTAGGCCAGGGTTAGGCAAGGCCAGGCCAGGGGATAGGGTCAGGGTTAGGCTGGTTTCCAGGGGCCAGGTGGGGCTCTTACCAGGTTTTGGTTTGGGTTAGGTTTAGGCCAGGTTAGGGTTAGGCCAGGCCAGGCCAGGCCAGGCCAGGGTTAGGCCAGGTTGGAAGGCCAGGGTTGGGGTTAGGGTTAGGTCTTGCCTGTTAGGGTTAGGCCAGGTCAGTTAGGTGTTAGGGTTAGGGTTAGGCCTCTTAGTTGAGGGTTAGGGAGTAGGAGGTGATGTGTATCTGAAGGGTCAGGGGCTGGTTAGGGTTAGGGTTAGGGTTGGTTAGGGGTATGAATTCTTAGGTTTTTGAGGAAAAAATCTTGGTTGGAGGCTTGTAGGTTAGGTTAGGTCTTGAGGGTTAGGCCTAGGGTTCTAGGGTTAGGGGTGGAAGGTGTAGGGTTAGGCCAGGGTTAGGGTTAGGTTTTTAGGGTAGAGCTAGGTTTAGGCCAGGCCAGGCCAAATCTAAGGGGTATTTTTAGGCCTGTTCAGGGTTCAGGGTTATTTCACAGGGTTAGGGTTGGGGTTGAATCAGTTAGGTTAGGGTTAGGGTAGAGATTAGGGTTAGGGTTAGGGTTAGGGGGGGTTAAAATTCCTTGGGTTAGGTTAGGGTTAGGGTTAGGGTTAGGGTTACTTAGTGTTTGGTTTGTCTAGTTTTGAGTCGGTTGATCCACTTCCATCTCTGACACGTGGAAGCCGAAGGGGGAAGGGAGGGGTGTGCACTCCACACATGTGCGCGTAGGCCGGGTGGGTCCGGGCGCGGCCGGCCAAAGTAGTAGGCCCCATTGTTGCCCACTTGTAGATTAACCCGTTGGTTGGGTTAAAAGACTGTCTGTCAGTAGGTTTTAGGTTTAGGTATAGTTTTTAAGAGTGGTTAAGGTTAGGTTTAGGGTTGGGGTAAGAAATAGTTTTTAGAGAGTTTAAGGTTAGGTTTAGGTAAGGGTTTTAGAGTGGTTAAGGTTAGGGGGTTAGGGTTAGGGTTAGGTTAGGTATAGTTTTTCAGAATGGTTAAGGTTAGGTTTAGGTAAGGGGTTTTAGAGTGGTTAAGGTTAGGGTTAGGGTTAGGGTTAGGTATAGTTTTTCAGAATGGTTAAGGTTAGGTTTAGGTAAGGTTTTTTAGAGTGGTTAAGGTTAGGGTTAGGGTTAGGGTTAGGTTAGGGTTAGGGTTAGGGTTAGGGTTAGGGTTAGGGTTAGGGTTAGGGTTAGGGTTAGGTATAGTTTTTTTTTTTTTTTTTTTTTTAAAAGGTTAAGGTTAAGTTTAGGTAAGTCTGTCAACTCAACTTAGGATCAGGCAAAACCCTTGAGTTGCGTACCTTATGCAGGTCCGGTCCTCGGTTGGTTGCCATGTGTCCATGTCGAGTGGTATGGTCATCTTCAGTGTTCGTTGGTCTTTGGTCCTGGATGTTTTCGATCATGTGTATAATTAGGACTTATTCCCTTCCAGGATCCTAACTCCCAATCAACCCATGTCTAGTCAAATCCAGCTGGTCTGTATGGGTATACTCGGCGTAGGATCAGGCAAAACCATCGAGTTGCGTACCTTATGCAGGTCCGGACCTCAGTCGGTTGCCATGTGTCCCTGTCGAGTGGTATGGTCATGATGTCTAGGTCCGCGTGTCAACTGAAGTAGAAAGCATAGTGCAACCTAGGAGTTTACTCTCTGTCGGATCCTTCTTTTTTAGCTCCACGTTGTCTATGTATTTACTTCAGTGTTCGTTGGTCTTTGGTCCTGGATGTTTTCAATCATGTGTATAATTAGGACCTATTCCCTTCCAGGATCCTAACTCCCAATCAACCCATGTCTAGTCAAATCCAGCTGGTCTGTATGGGTATACTCGGCGTAGGATCAGGCAAAACCATCGAGTTGCGTACCTTATGCAGGTCCGGACCTCAGTCGGTTGCCATGTGTCCCTGTCAAGTGGTCAGTCTATGAACTACCAGTGGTTTGAGCAGACAAAAACCGAAGGCAAGCCCTCTATATGGTTGTCATGCATCCGCCCCTGTAGTCACGTCCTGTGTTTTTGGTCGGTGTATGGAGGGTTTAAAAACCGGCAAACCTTCTCTGGCTTACGTATGAAACGTCCGGCAGTAGTAGAAGTTAATTGGGTGTTTTCATCCCCACCATCTCAGTCGTAAGTAATTCAGTGGTTTTGGGTAATAGTGACCAGTGGAATTACTCCCTTCCAGGATCGTAACGTTTCCAGAGGTATATCAGCCCTAGGCAGTGAATTTGTTCGTAGTCCAGGTAAAAAAATGTGTGGTTCGGTTGTCCAGGCTAAGTACGGCGGGGTAAGGGATCCCCTATGGGAAATTATTCCGTGGGATCCAATTCTCCGCCAGACATTATCTGGGCACCCCAGGGGTTACACGGCCGACGCGAGTCCTCCTGCCCGCAGCGCATCACCCAAAGCCCCTCTTTTCGAGGACTTAACTGCCCCAACCCGCTAGGACCACCCACGCGCTACTGAACATACTGCCAATCCAATTCTAAACTGGGGTAGATAGTCGTCCAGCGCGTTACGTGAGTCTCCCGTGTGTAAGGGGGCTGGGAGGGTTGAGCCGATTGGTCTGCCAACAGAACCCCGAGGTCCTGAAGGAGTCCGGTCTATCCATATCCTCCTGTCTTCTTGCTTGGTGTATGGAAGGGCCTAATTGCTTAGGACGTGCTCGCTGCGGGGGAGTCGCCAAGGTCGGGGTCCCCAGAGTTGTTGGAGAAAAAAGGTTCTCGTCCGTTGGGGGTGCTGGTGGGTGTCTCCAAAAATATTTTAGAAGAATGGTAGGTTGGTGAAGGGTTTTTTTTTTGTTATAATTTTTAGTCTATTTGTGTTCTATTTTATTGTTTCTTTTTGTCAAGGGTCCATGGTCATGGTAACTCTTGTTTCCAGAAACAAAAAAGAAAAAATGAAAATTATATAAGTAATATATATAATTTTTTTTTTTTTTTTTTTTTTTTTTTTTTTTGAGAGTCCGTGGTCACGGTAACTCTATAGTGCTAGTAAGGTGGCTGAAGGAAAGTATTATTGAGAGTCCATGGTCATGGTAACTCTATGGTGCTGTTTGAAAAACTATTTTTTGTGGTCTTGATGACCCCCTAACTTTTTGTATGGGATGTGGGGTGTGTAAGATGTAGGTGCAGTGTCTGTCCGGACGTTCCTCCGCTGTACTGAGAGTCTTAGTGGTGGTCCAGCCGTAGTGGTGGGGGCCTGATGTTCCATTCAGTATCTCAATTCCTGTGTTTTTGGTCCTGCTCTTGATGCGTTTATCCAATGATGCTGGGTTGGTGAGGGTATTGCTTTTTAGCTGGGTGTGTTGTTGGGCCGAATGTCGTGGATGAATCCAGTCCTTGGGGTATCTGTAGGTGGACTTTTTAGCGGAGCTGGGTTCTATGAGTGGATGGCTTGGGAGGGTATGGGACAGGAAGGAAAGTAAGAGGTCACTTCAACACTCTGTCTCTGCTTCGTGCCGTCCAGATGGAGTCCGTTCCTATGTCAGCCTTGTGACGGTGTCTGTAGGTGGACTTTTTTTAGAGGAGCTGGGTTCTATGAGTTGATGGTTTGGGATGGTATGGGACAGGAAGGAAGGTACCGAGGTCACTTCAACACTCTGTCTCTGCTTCGTGCCGTCCGTTTCTTTTTTATCTGCTAGCCCTTCTGTGCGTTTCTTTTTTCAGTTTTTATGGGAGGTTTGGTGTCTAGAGGGTCCAGGAGTCCAATTGTGTGGGATTGGCTGTGGGTCTAGTGGTCCACTGGGGGATTCAGCCTGTGGTTCTATCCAGCAATCCCATGTTTAGATAGGGTTGACTGGGAAGCGAGTACGGGGGTAAGTAGTAAACGAGTTTTAACCTGTTCCTGCTGATTATCATTCCATACCATCCAGGTCTGGATATGGGATGGAGATGAAAATGCAGAGGCCACCTTAACACTCTGCCTCTGCTCCGCTCCCTCAATCACCCTGGTCAGGGTATGATGTGGGGGAAGGTTAGGAGGGTTTGTGTTACCCAAAAGGAGCCCTTCCCTATGTCAATCTTATGAGGATATGACCGGGTCTCTGGGTCCTCTGGTATGGTGGGGGTAAGCTGTGCGACGATCCTATGATGAGACTAGGTTGCCGGTCGAAACTCTTATTCGGCCGGACCCTCTGTGCGTCTCTTTCAAAAGGTGTAGAGGGTCTATATAGATAACTATGCCCCGTCGAAATTGTTTGGGCTTGTATTATGATGAAGTAGGGGGTCTGAGTAGCCATCAGAGTGCCCAGGGTCCTTGTTGTCTCGTAGGTCATTCGTTGTAGTGTGTCCCTGTGTAAAACTGAAAGTAAGGAGAGAGAAAAGTACAAAGGAAATTGAGTAGCCAAAAGGAGATACCCCCGAAGTCCGTGTGGAACCTGCCTTCCTTACAGCATCACAACGGATCTAGGGGCAGCCCAGCCACGACGCGTTTCTGCTTGCTTAGCTTCATCAGGTGGCAGGGAGGAGAAAACAATGTGTGCAAAAATAAGTGCACTTGGTCGTAGTACGGTAAAAGGCCGTATTTAGGACCAGAACAAATAAGGTGTGTGTGTAGGTATATGTGTGGTTGAGGCTCGATGGTCTGGAGGTCTATGAAGGTCTGTTGTAGAAAAAGTGCCAAAAAGGGCGTTGATTCTCTGGAGGATGGGTTCAGTGATGTAGGGGTACCTAGATTTTAGGGGAGAAATCGCAAGGATTTAAAACGGCTCGGAGTGGTCTGAATTCGGGGTGTAGCATGAGGCTATTTAGGGGTCTTCTGTTCCAAAGAAGTAGGGGGATATTCGTGGGGAATGTAGAGTACCCGCCGACGGCTTGGTCCAGGTGAGGTGTATCCATGGTGTAGCATGGGGCTGGGGTCTGGTCCCTCAATTGGAGTGGTCATTCTGGGTGTAGTTCTACTGTAGAGGTCCAGCTTGTATCTTCCCTTTAGGTGAAGTGTCTTCAAGAGGTGTTCAGGTAGAATGGTACTGAGGCTGAGGGATGCTGCTCTTTTATAGGAATTGAGGGGGGTGTGGTTTAGCCAGGTGTCGAATCCTATTGGTGCATGAGGTGTGCATGCGGTGTCCATGTGAGAGAAACGTCCGTGGTTTATCCAATGAGATCATTTGGCCGTTGGGGAGAGGCGTCGGGTAGTCTGCCATGTGATGGCAAGGCCTCCTTCGTTGATTTCTATGGGCAGTTTGTATAGGAGAAGTAGACACTTTGCTTTTGGGGTGCTGTTTGGGTTGTGGGTGTCCGAGAGGTACCAGGTGAATTTTAGGTAAGACTAGAAGTCTTAGGGGTCAGAATAAGCCACACGTGGAGTTTCTGTGATGAGTGGAAGTATATTAAATCCTCTTCTGGAAAAGTAGTGTTTGACCTCTGTGTCTCCATTGATTTGTGTGTTAGCGTCGGGAGCGGTCAGCTCTTGTTGTGGGTTTGGGCCTGGAAGGAACCCAAGATGAGGTTCTGTAGTTTCAGGAGTCGTTAAGGGTAGGGTGGACATCTGTGGGATTCGAATGAGACTATAGTTGAGTTTCTAGGTGACCCATAGGTCTATCTGTAGGCTTTCAAAGGTGGTGGACATCTTTTTCCGTTTTTGGAGTTTTGCGTTAGAGTGCCGAAAAGAGCGATGTAGAGTTGAAGTGAAGATCGTGAACTTTGGTCATTTCCAGGTGTGTGGGGAACTTAAAACCTTGTTTCTTTGTTGAAGGGTAGTGGTAGGTAGTGTTTCTGGGGGGTAGTTTTCAGTTTGGCCCGTTGGGAAGTGTTGCTTTGCCGTCTTTTTAGTTGATGCTTTTTAGCGCAGTATAGCTGCCATCGCGTTTTCGTCCATTTGGGATCCTGGGTATATAGTAGATTTGGCCGTGTTGTTTAGTTAACGTCCACTTGGGGAATGGGAAGTATCGATCCAGAAAAACTTTATTGGCTGTTCTCAGTAATGTTTATCCTCCGAAGGTGATGTGACCACTCCAGTAGGGGAGAGACTTACCTGGGGGGAGGGGGGAATACTTACTTGGGGGAGGGTCTGGTGTAGGATGTTGTTATTGTTCTAGGTTGTGGTATGTGGGTGTATGGTGCAGAGGTGTGAGTGGGGTGGGCCTATTTTATAATTTTGTTTCCTTTTTGCTCCTAAATTGGAAATACGGTCGTCAGGATTTCTGTGGGAGGATAAGAGTCTGTTTCCACAGTGTCAGGGTGGTGATGTCTTGTTCTTTGATGAAAAAAAGTTGGGGGTTGCCTCATAGTTGAAAAAATAGAGGAGGTGATGTGAATCTTGAAGGTCAGGGGCTGGTTGTAGAGTTCTTGTTCCTTTGATGAATTCTTGGTCTTTTGATGAAAAAAATCTTGGTTTCAGAAGGCTTGTAGTAGGTTGGTCTTGAATTGTCTGTTGTTTCTAGTTGTTTCCCAGGTGGAAGGTGTGTGTTGGTGAAGGTCTCAGGAGTGATGTCTTTCAGAGATTTGGTAGAGCTATTTTAGGTTGTATTAAATCTAATAATTATTTTTAACCTGTTCACCATCAGACCATTTCACAGAGAGGTATACTGGGTGTAGAATCAACACCCCTAGAAAAAGACCCGATTAGAGATGATCCCGAGTAATTTAAAGGGATAAAAATTCCTTGGCTTGCTGCGTCCAGATCCACCGGCAGGCAATGCAGCGGTGACTGGCAGTGTTTGGTTTGTCTAGTTTTGAGTCGGTTGATCCACTTCCATCTCTGACACGTGGAAGCCGAAGGGGGGGAAGGGAGGGGTGTGCACTCCACACATGTGCGCGTAGGCCGGGTGGGTCCGGGCGCGGCCGGCCAAAGTAGTAGGCCCCATTGTTGCCCACTTGTAGATTAACCCGTCTGGTTGGGTTAAAAGACTGTCTGTCAGTAGGTTTTAGGTTTAGGTATAGTTTTTAAGAGTGGTTAAGGTTAGGATTAGGGTTGGGGTAAGAAATAGTTTTTTAGAGAGTTTAAGGTTAGGTTTAGGTAAGGGTTTTAGAGTGGTTAAGGTTAGGGTTAGGGTTAGGGTTAGGTATAGGCATTTTTCAGAATGGTTAAGGTTAGGTTTAGGTAAGGGTTTTAGAGTGGTTAAGGTTAGGGTTAGGGTTAGGGTTAGGTATAGTTTTTCAGAATGGTTAAGGTTAGGTTTAGGTAAGGGTTTTTAGAGTGGTTAAGGTTAGGGTTAGGGTTAGGGTTAGGTTTAGGTTAGAGGTTTTCAGGTTAGGTTAGGGGTTAGAGGGTTAGGTTAGGGTGGGTTAGGGTTAGTTAGGGGTTAGGTTAGGGTTTTTTTTTTTTTTTTTTTTAAAAGGTTAAGGTTAAGTTTAGGTAAGTCTGTCAACTCAACTTAGGATCAGGCAAAACCCTTGAGTTGCGTACCTTATGCAGGTCCGGTCCTCGGTTGGTTGCCATGTGTCCATGTCGAGTGGTATGGTCATCTTCAGTGTTCGTTGGTCTTTGGTCCTGGATGTTTTCGATCATGTGTATAATTAGGACTTATTCCCTTCCAGGATCCTAACTCCCAATCAACCCATGTCTAGTCAAATCCAGCTGGTCTGTATGGGTATACTCGGCGTAGGATCAGGCAAAACCATCGAGTTGCGTACCTTATGCAGGTCCGGACCTCAGTCGGTTGCCATGTGTCCCTGTCGAGTGGTATGGTCATGATGTCTAGGTCCGCCGTGTCAACTGAAGTAGAAAGCATAGTGCAACCTAGGAGTTTACTCTCTGTCGGATCCTTCTTTTTTTTAGCTCCACGTTGTCTATGTATTTACTTCAGTGTTCGTTGGTCTTTGGTCCTGGATGTTTTCAATCATGTGTATAATTAGGACCTATTCCCTTCCAGGATCCTAACTCCCAATCAACCCATGTCTAGTCAAATCCAGCTGGTCTGTATGGGTATACTCGGCGTAGGATCAGGCAAAACCATCGAGTTGCGTACCTTATGCAGGTCCGGACCTCAGTCGGTTGCCATGTGTCCCTGTCAAGTGGTCAGTCTATGAACTACCAGTGGTTTGAGCAGACAAAAACCGAAGGCAAGCCCTCTATATGGTTGTCATGCATCCGCCCCTGTAGTCACGTCCTGTGTTTTTGGTCGGTGTATGGAGGGTTTAAAAACCGGCAAACCTTCTCTGGCTTACGTATGAAACGTCCGGCAGTAGTAGAAGTTAATTGGGTGTTTTCATCCCCACCATCTCAGTCGTAGGTAATTCAGTGGTTTTGGGTAATAGTGACCAGTGGAATTACTCCCTTCCAGGATCGTAACGTTTCCAGAGGTATATCAGCCCTAGGCAGTGAATTTGTTCGTAGTCAAGGTAAAAATGTTGTTTCGGTTGTCCAGGCTAAGTACGGCGGGGTAAGGGATCCCCCCTTGGGAAATTATTCCGTGGGATCCAATTCTCCGCCAGACATTATCTGGGCACCCCAGGGATTACACGGCCAATGCGAGTCCTCCAGCCGCAGCGCATCACCCAAAGCCCCTCTTTTCGAGGACTTAACTGCCCCAACCCGCTAGGACCACCCACGCGCTACTGAACATACTGCCAATCCAATTCTAAACTGGGGTAGATAGTCGTCCAGCGCGTTACGTGAGTCTCCCGTGTGTAAGGGGGCTGGGAGGGTTGAGCCGATTGGTCTGCCAACAGAACCCCGAGGTCCTGAAGGAGTCCGGTCTATCCATATCCTCCTGTCTTCTTGCTTGGTGTATGGAAGGGCCTAATTGCTTAGGACGTGCTCGCTGCGGGGGAGTCGCCAAGGTCGGGGTCCCCAGAGTTGTTGGAGAAAAAAGGTTCTCGTCCGTTGGGGGTGCTGGTGGGTGTCTCCAAAAAATATTTTAGAAGAATGGTAGGTTGGTGAAGGGTTTTTTTTGTTATAATTTTTAGTCTATTTGTGTTCTATTTTATTGTTTCTTTTTGTCAAGGGTCCATGGTCATGGTAACTCTTGCTTTCCAGAAACAAAAAAGAAAAAAAATGAAAATTATATAAGTAATATATATAATTTTTTTTTTTTTTTTTTTTTTTTTTTTTTTTTTTTTGAGTCCGTGGTCACGGTAACTCTATAGTGCTAGTAAGGTGGCTGAAGGAAAGTATTATTGAGAGTCCATGGTCATGGTAACTCTATGGTGCTGTTTGAAAAACTATTTTTTGTGGTCTTGATGACCCCCTAACTTTTTTATGGGATGTGGGGTGTGTAAGATGTAGGTGCAGTGTCTGTCCGGACGTTCCTCCGCTGTACTGAGAGTCTTAGTGGTGGTCCAGCCGTAGTGGTGGGGGCCTGATGTTCCATTCAGTATCTCAATTCCTGTGTTTTTGGTCCTGCTCTTGATGCGTTTATCCAATGATGCTGGGTTGGTGAGGGTATTGCTTTTTAGCTGGGTGTGTTGTTGGGCCGAATGTCGTGGATGAATCCAGTCCTTGGGGTATCTGTAGGTGGACTTTTTAGCGGAGCTGGGTTCTATGAGTGGATGGCTTGGGAGGGTATGGGACAGGAAGGAAAGTAAGAGGTCACTTCAACACTCTGTCTCTGCTTCGTGCCGTCCAGATGGAGTCCGTTCCTATGTCAGCCTTGTGAGGGTGTCTGTAGGTGGACTTTTTAGTGGAGCTGGGTTCTATGAGTTGATGGTTTGGGAGGGTATGGGACAGGAAGGAAGGTACCGAGGTCACTTCAACACTCTGTCTCTGCTTCGTGCCGTCCAGAAGGAGTCCGTTTCTTTTTTATCTGCTAGCCCTTCTGTGCGTTTCTTTTTTCAGTTTTTATGGGAGGTTTGGTGTCTAGAGGGTCCAGGAGTCCAATTGTGTGGGATTGGCTGTGGGTCTAGTGGTCCACTGGGGGATTCAGCCTGTGGTTCTATCCAGCAATCCCATGTTTAGATAGGGTTGACTGGGAAGCGAGTACGGGGTAAGTAGTAAACGAGTTTAAACCTGTTCCTGCTGATTATCATTCCATACCATCCAGGTCTGGATATGGGATGGAGATGAAAATGCAGAGGCCACCTTAACACTCTGCCTCTGCTCCGCTCCTCAATCACCCTGGTCAGGGTATGATGTGGGGAAGGTTAGGAGGGTTTGTGTTACCCAAAAGGAGCCCTTCCCTATGTCAATCTTATGAGGATATGACCGGGTCTCTGGGTCCTCTGGTATGGTGGGGGTAAGCTGTGCGACGATCCTATGATGAGACTAGGTTGCCGGTCGAAACTCTTATTCGGCCGGACCCTCTGTGCGTCTCTTTCAAAAGGTGTAGAGGGTCTATATAGATAACTATGCCCCGTCGAAATTGTTTGGGCTTGTATTATGATGAAGTAGGGGGTCTGAGTAGCCATCAGAGTGCCCAGGGTCCTTGTTGTCTCGTAGGTCATTCGTTGTAGTGTGTCCCTGTGTAAAACTGAAAGTAAGGAGAGAGAAAAGTACAAAGGAAATTGAGTAGCCAAAAGGAGATACCCCGAAGTCCGTGTGGAACCTGCCTTCCTTACAGCATCACAACGGATCTAGGGGCAGCCCAGCCACGACGCGTTTCTGCTTGCTTAGCTTCATCAGGTGGCAGGGAGGAGAAAACAATGTGTGCAAAAATAAGTGCACTTGGTCTTAGTACGGAAAAGGCCGTATTTAGGACCAGAAAAATAAGGTGTGTGTGTAGGTATATGTGTGGTTGAGGCTCGATGGTCTGGAGGTCTATGAAGGTCTGTTGTAGAAAAAGTGCCAAAAAGGGCGTTGATTCTCTGGAGGATGGGTTCAGTGATGTAGGGGTACCTAGATTTTAGGGGAGAAATCGCAAGGATTTAAAACGGCTCGGAGTGGTCAGAATTCGGGGTGTAGCATGAGGCTATTTAGGGGTCTTCTGTTCCAAAGGAGTAGGGGATATTCGTGGGGAATGTAGAGTACCCGCCGACGGCTTGGTCCAGGTGAGGTGTATCCATGATGTAGCATGGGGCTGGGGTCTGGTCCTTCTGTTGGAGTGGTCATTCTGGGTGTAGTTCTACCGTAGAGATCCAGCTTGTATCTTCCCTTTAGGTGAAGTGTCTTCAAGAGGTGTTCAGGTAGAATGGTACTGAGGCTGAGGGATGCTGCTCTTTTATAGGAATTGAGGGGGGTGTGGTTTAGCCAGGTGTCGAATCCTATTGGTGCATGAGGTGTGCATGCGGTGTCCATGTGAGAGAAACGTCCGTGGTTTGTCCAATGAGATCGTTTGGCTGTTGGGGAGAGGCGTCGGGTAGTCTGCCATGTGATGGCAAGGCCCCCTTCGTTGATTTCTATGGGCAGTTTGTATAGGAGAAGTAGACACTTTGCTTTTGGGGTGCTGTTTGGGTTGTGGGTGTCCGAGAGGTACCAGGTGAATTTTAGGTAAGACTAGAAGTCTTAGGGTCAGAATAAGCCACACGTGGAGTTTCTGTGATGAGTGGAAGTATATTAAATCCTCTTCTGGAAAAGTAGTGTTTGACCTCTGTGTCTCCATTGATTTGTGTGTTAGCGTCGGGAGCGGTCAGCTCTTGTTGTGGGTTTGGGCCTGGAAGGAACCCAAGATGAGGTTCTGTAGTTTCAGGAGTCGTTAAGGGTAGGGTGGACATCTGTGGGATTCGAATGAGACTATAGTTGAGTTTCTAGGTGACCCATAGGTCTATCTGTAGGCTTTTAAAGGTGGTGGACATCTTTTTCCGTTTTGGAGTTTTGCGTTTAGAGTGCCGAAAAGAGCGATGTAGAGTTGAGGTGAAGATCGTGAACTTTTGTCATTTCCAGGTGTGTGGGGAACTTAAAACCTTGTTTCTTTGTTGAAGGGTAGTGGTAGGTAGTGTTTCTGGGGGGTAGTTTTCAGTTTGGCCCGTTGGGAAGTGTTGCTTTGCCGTCTTTTTAGTTGATGCTTTTTAGCGCAGTATAGCTGCCATCGCGTTTTCGTCCATTTGGGATCCTGGGTATATAGTAGATTTGGCCGTGTTGTTTAGTTAACGTCCACTTGGGGAATGGGAAGTATCGATCCAGAAAAACTTTATTGGCTGTTCTCAGTGATGTTTGTCCTCCGAAGGTGATGGGACCACTCCAGTAGGGGAGAGACTTACCTGGGGGGAGGGGGGAATACTTACTTGAGGGAGGGTCTGGTGTAGGATGTTGGTATTGTTCTAGGTTGTGGTATGTGGGTGTATGGTGCAGAGGTGTGAGTGGGGTGGGCCTATTTTATAATTTTGTTTCCTTTTGCTCCTAAATTGGAAATACGGTCGTCAGGATTTCTGTGGGAGGATAAGAGTCTGTTTCCACTGTGTCAGGGTGGTGATGTCTTGTTCTTTGATGAAAAAAGTTGGGGGTTGCCTCATAGTTGAAAAAATAGAGGAGGTGATGTGAATCTTGAAGGTCAGGGGCTGGTTGTAGAGTTCTTGTTCCTTTGATGAATTCTTGGTCTTTTGATGAAAAAAAATCTTGGTTTCAGAAGGCTTGTAGTAGGTTGGTCTTGAATTGTCTGTTGTTTCTAGTTGTTTCCCAGGTGGAAGGTGTGTGTTGGTGAAGGTCTCAGGAGTGATGTCTTTCAGAGATTTGGTAGAGCTATTTTAGGTTGTATTAAATCTAATAATTATTTTTAACCTGTTCACCATCAGACCATTTCACAGAGAGGTATACTGGGTGTAGAATCAACACCCCTAGAAAAAGGTCCGATTAGAGATGATCCCGAGTAATTTAAAGGGATAAAAATTCCTTGGCTTGCTGCGTCCAGATCCACCAGCAGGCAATGCAGCGGTGACTGGCAGTGTTTGGTTTGTCTAGTTTTGAGTCGGTTGATCCACTTCCATCTCTGACACGTGGAAGCCGAAGGGGGGGAAGGGAGGGGTGTGCACTCCACACATGTGCGCGTAGGCCGGGTGGGTCCGGGCGCGGCCGGCCAAAGTAGTAGGCCCCATTGTTGCCCACTTGTAGATTAACCCGTCTGGTTGGGTTAAAAGACTGTCTGTCAGTAGGTTTTAGGTTTAGGTATAGTTTTTAAGAGTGGTTAAGGTTAGGTTTAGGGTTGGGGTAAGAAATAGTTTTTTAGAGAGTTTAAGGTTAGGTTTAGGTAAGGGTTTTTAGAGTGGTTAAGGTTAGGGTTAGGGTTAGGGTTAGGTATAGTTTTTCAGAATGGTTAAGGTTAGGTTTAGGTAAGGGTTTTTAGAGTGGTTAAGGTTAGGGTTAGGGTTAGGGTTAGGTATAGTTTTTCAGAATGGTTAAGGTTAGGTTTAGGTAAGGGTTTTTAGAGTGGTTAAGGTTAGGGTTAGGGTTAGGGTTAGGTATAGTTTTCAGAATGGTTAAGGTTAGGTTTAGGTAAGGGTTTTTAGAGTGGTTAAGGTTAGGGTTAGGGTTAGGGTTAGGGTTAGGTTAGGGTTAGGGGTTAGGTTAGGGTTAGGGTTAGGTTAGGTTTAGGTTTTAGGGTTTTTTTTTTTTTTTTTTTTTTTTTTTTAAAGGTTAAGGTTAAGTTTAGGTAAGTCTGTCAACTCAACTTAGGATCAGGCAAAACCCTTGAGTTGCGTACCTTATGCAGGTCCGGTCCTCGGTTGGTTGCCATGTGTCCATGTCGAGTGGTATGGTCATCTTCAGTGTTCGTTGGTCTTTGGTCCTGGATGTTTTCGATCATGTGTATAATTAGGACTTATTCCCTTCCAGGATCCTAACTCCCAATCAACCCATGTCTAGTCAAATCCAGCTGGTCTGTATGGGTATACTCGGCGTAGGATCAGGCAAAACCATCGAGTTGCGTACCTTATGCAGGTCCGGACCTCAGTCGGTTGCCATGTGTCCCTGTCGAGTGGTATGGTCATGATGTCTAGGTCCGCCGTGTCAACTGAAGTAGAAAGCATAGTGCAACCTAGGAGTTTACTCTCTGTCGGATCCTTCTTTTTTTTAGCTCCACGTTGTCTATGTATTTACTTCAGTGTTCGTTGGTCTTTGGTCCTGGATGTTTTCAATCATGTGTATAATTAGGACCTATTCCCTTCCAGGATCCTAACTCCCAATCAACCCATGTCTAGTCAAATCCAGCTGGTCTGTATGGGTATACTCGGCGTAGGATCAGGCAAAACCATCGAGTTGCGTACCTTATGCAGGTCCGGACCTCAGTCGGTTGCCATGTGTCCCTGTCAAGTGGTCAGTCTATGAACTACCAGTGGTTTGAGCAGACAAAAAACCGAAGGCAAGCCCTCTATATGGTTGTCATGCATCCGCCCCTGTAGTCACGTCCTGTGTTTTTGGTCGGTGTATGGAGGGTTTAAAACCGGCAAACCTTCTCTGGCTTACGTATGAAACGTCCGGCAGTAGTAGAAGTTAATTGGGTGTTTTCATCCCCACCATCTCAGTCGTAGGTAATTCAGTGGTTTTGGGTAATAGTGACCAGTGGAATTACTCCCTTCCAGGATCGTAACGTTTCCAGAGGTATATCAGCCCTAGGCAGTGAATTTGTTCGTAGTCAAGGTAAAAAATGTGTGGTTCGGTTGTCCAGGCTAAGTACGGCGGGGTAAGGGATCCCCCCTTGGGAAATTATTCCGTGGGATCCAATTCTCCGCCAGACATTATCTGGGCACCCCAGGGATTACACGGCCAATGCGAGTCCTCCAGCCGCAGCGCATCACCCAAAGCCCCTCTTTTCGAGGACTTAACTGCCCCAACCCGCTAGGACCACCCACGCGCTACTGAACATACTGCCAATCCAATTCTAAACTGGGGTAGATAGTCGTCCAGCGCGTTACGTGAGTCTCCCGTGTGTAAGGGGGCTGGGAGGGTTGAGCCGATTGGTCTGCCAACAGAACCCCGAGGTCCTGAAGGAGTCCGGTCTATCCATATCCTCCTGTCTTCTTGCTTGGTGTATGGAAGGGCCTAATTGCTTAGGACGTGCTCGCTGCGGGGAGTCGCCAAGGTCGGGGTCCCCAGAGTTGTTGGAGAAAAAGGTTCTCGTCCGTTGGGGGTGCTGGTGGGTGTCTCCAAAAAATATTTTAGAAGAATGGTAGGTTGGTGAAGGGTTTTTTTTGTTATAATTTTTAGTCTATTTGTGTTCTATTTTATTGTTTCTTTTTGTCAAGGGTCCATGGTCATGGTAACTCTTGCTTCCAGAAACAAAAAAGAAAAAAGAAAAATTATATAAGTAATATACATAATAATTTTTTTTTTTTTTTTTTTTTTTTTTTTTTTTTTTTTTTTTTTTTTTTGAGAGTCCGTGGTCACGGTAACTCTATAGTGCTAGTAAGGTGGCTGAAGGAAAGTATTATTGAGAGTCCATGGTCATGGTAACTCTATGGTGCTGTTTGAAAAACTATTTTTTGTGGTCTTGATGACCCCCTAACTTTTTGTATGGGATGTGGGGTGTGTAAGATGTAGGTGCAGTGTCTGTCCGGACGTTCCTCCGCTGTACTGAGAGTCTTAGTGGTGGTCCAGCCGTAGTGGTGGGGGCCTGATGTTCCATTCAGTATCTCAATTCCTGTGTTTTTTGGTCCTGCTCTTGATGCGTTTATCCAATGATGCTGGGTTGGTGAGGGTATTGCTTTTTAGCTGGGTGTGTTGTTGGGCCGAATGTCGTGGATGAATCCAGTCCTTGGGGTATCTGTAGGTGGACTTTTTAGTGGAGCTGGGTTCTATGAGTGGATGGCTTGGGAGGGTATGGGACAGGAAGGAAAGTAAGAGGTCACTTCAACACTCTGTCTCTGCTTCGTGCCGTCCAGATGGAGTCCGTTCCTAGGTCAGCCTTGTGAGGGTGTCTGTAGGTGGACTTTTTAGTGGAGCTGGGTTCTATGAGTTGATGGTTTGGGAGGGTATGGGACAGGAAGGAAGGTACCGAGGTCACTTCAACACTCTGTCTCTGCTTCGTGCCGTCCAGAAGGAGTCCGTTTCTTTTTTATCTGCTAGCCCTTCTGTGCGTTTCTTTTTCAGTTTTTATGGGAGGTTTGGTGTCTAGAGGGTCCAGGAGTCCAATGGTGTGGGATTGGCTGTGGGTCTAGTGGTCCACTGGGGGATTCAGCCTGTGGTTCTATCCAGCAATCCCATGTTTAGATAGGGTTGACTGGGAAGCGAGTACGGGGTAAGTAGTAAACGAGTTTAAACCTGTTCCTGCTGATTATCATTCCATACCATCCAGGTCTGGATATGGGATGGAGATGAAAATGCAGAGGCCACCTTAACACTCTGCCTCTGCTCCGCTCCTCAATCACCCTGGTCAGGGTATGATGTGGGGAAGGTTAGGAGGGTTTGTGTTACCCAAAGGAGCCCTTCCCTATGTCAATCTTATGAGGATATGACCGGGTCTCTGGGTCCTCTGGTATGGTGGGGGTAAGCTGTGCGACGATCCTATGATGAGACTAGGTTGCCGGTCGAAACTCTTATTCGGCCGGACCCTCTGTGCGTCTCTTTCAAAAGGTGTAGAGGGTCTATATAGATAACTATGCCCCGTCGAAATTGTTTGGGCTTGTATTATGATGAAGTAGGGGGTCTGAGTAGCCATCAGAGTGCCCAGGGTCCTTGTTGTCTCGTAGGTCATTCGTTGTAGTGTGTCCCTGTGTAAAACTGAAAGTAAGGAGAGAGAAAAGTACAAAGGAAATTGAGTAGCCAAAAGGAGATACCCCGAAGTCCGTGTGGAACCTGCCTTCCTTACAGCATCACAACGGATCTAGGGGCAGCCCAGCCACGACGCGTTTCTGCTTGCTTAGCTTCATCAGGTGGCAGGGAGGAGAAAACAATGTGTGCAAAAATAAGTGCACTTGGTCTTAGTACGGAAAAAGGCCGTATTTAGGACCAGAAAAATAAGGTGTGTGTGTAGGTATATGTGTGGTTGAGGCTCGATGGTCTGGAGGTCTATGAAGGTCTGTTGTAGAAAAAGTGCCAAAAAGGGCGTTGATTCTCTGGAGGATGGGTTCAGTGATGTAGGGGTACCTAGATTTTAGGGGAGAAATCGCAAGGATTTAAAACGGCTCGGAGTGGTCAGAATTCGGGGTGTAGCATGAGGCTATTTAGGGGTCTTCTGTTCCAAAGGGGTAGGAGGATATTCGTGGGGAATGTAGAGTACCCGCCGACGGCTTGGTCCAGGTGAGGTGTATCCATGATGTAGCATGGGGCTGGGGTCTGGTCCTTCAGTTGGAGTGGTCATTCTGGGTGTAGTTCTACTGTAGAGGTCCAGCTTGTATCTTCCCTTTAGGTGAAGTGTCTTCAAGAGGTGTTCAGGTAGAATGGTACTGAGGCTGAGGGATGCTGCTCTTTTATAGGAATTGAGGGGGGTGTGGTTTAGCCAGGTGTCGAATCCTATTGGTGCATGAGGTGTGCATGCGGTGTCCATGTGAGAGAAACGTCCGTGGTTTGTCCAATGAGATCATTTTGGCTGTTGGGGAGAGGCGTCGGGTAGTCTGCCATGTGATGGCAAGGCCCCCTTCGTTGATTTCTATGGGCAGTTTGTATAGGAGAAGTAGACACTTTGCTTTTGGGGTGCTGTTTGGGTTGTGGGTGTCCGAGAGGTACCAGGTGAATTTTAGGTAAGACTAGAAGTCTTAGGGGTCAGAATAAGCCACACGTGGAGTTTCTGTGATGAGTGGAAGTATATTAAATCCTCTTCTGGAAAAGTAGTGTTTGACCTCTGTGTCTCCATTGATTTGTGTGTTAGCATCGGGAGCGGTCAGCTCTTGTTGTGGGTTTGGGCCTGGAAGGAACCCAAGATGAGGTTCTGTAGTTTCAGGAGTCGTTAAGGGTAGGGTGGACATCTGTGGGATTCGAATGAGACTATAGTTGAGTTTCTAGGTGACCCATAGGTCTATCTGTAGGCTTTTAAAGGTGGTGGACATCTTTTTCCGTTTTGGAGTTTTGCGTTTAGAGTGCCGAAAAGAGCGATGTAGAGTTGAGGTGAAGATCGTGAATTTTTGTCATTTCCAGGTGTGTGGGGAACTTAAAACCTTGTTTCTTTGTTGAAGGGTAGTGGTAGGTAGTGTTTCTGGGGGGTAGTTTTCAGTTTGGCCCGTTGGGAAGTGTTGCTTTGCCGTCTTTTTAGTTGATGCTTTTTAGCGCAGTATAGCTGCCATCGCGTTTTCGTCCATTTGGGATCCTGGGTATATAGTAGATTTGGCCGTGTTGTTTAGTTAACGTCCACTTGGGGAATGGGAAGTATCGATCCAGAAAAACTTTATTGGCTGTTCTCAGTGATGTTTGTCCTCCGAAGGTGATGGGACCACTCCAGTAGGGGAGAGACTTACCTGGGGGGAGGGGGGAATACTTACTTGAGGGAGGGTCTGGTGTAGGATGTTGGTATTGTTCTAGGTTGTGGTATGTGGGTGTATGGTGCAGAGGTGTGAGTGGGGTGGGCCTATTTTATAATTTTGTTTCCTTTTTGCTCCTAAATTGGAAATACGGTCGTCAGGATTTCTGTGGGAGGATAAGAGTCTGTTTCCACTGTGTCAGGGTGGTGATGTCTTGTTCTTTGATGAAAAAAAGTTGGGGGTTGCCTCATAGTTGAAAAAATAGAGGAGGTGATGTGAATTTTGAAGGTCAGGGGCTGGTTGTAGAGTTCTTGTTCCTTTGATGAATTCTTGGTCTTTTGATGAAAAAAAAGTCTTGGTTTCAGAAGGCTTGTAGTAGGTTTTGGTCTTGAATTGTCTGTTGTTTCTAGTTGTTCCCCAGGTGGAAGGTGTGTGTTGGTGAAGGTCTCCGGAGTGATGTTTTTTCAGAGATTTGGTAGAGCTATTTTAGGTTGTATTAAATCTAATGATTATTTTTAACCTGTTCACCATCAGACCATTTCACAGAGAGGTATACGGGGTGTAGAATCAACACCCCTAGAAAAGGCCCGATTAGAGATGATCCCGAGTAATTTAAAGGGATAAAAAATTCCTTGGCTTGCCGCGTCCAGATCCCCCAGCAGGCAATGCAGCGGTGACTGGCAGTGTTTGGTTTGTCTAGTTTTGAGTCGGTTGATCCACTTCCATCTCTGACACGTGGAAGCCGAAGGGGGGGAAGGGAGGGGTGTGCACTCCACACATGTGCGCGTAGGCCGGGTGGGTCCGGGCGCGGCCGGCCAAAGTAGTAGGCCCCATTGTTGCCCACTTGTAGATTAACCCGTCTGGTTGGGTTAAAAGACTGTCTGTCAGTAGGTTTTAGGTTTAGGTATAGTTTTTAAGAGTGGTTAAGGTTAGGTTTAGGGTTGGGGTAAGAAATAGTTTTTTAGAGAGTTTAAGGTTAGGTTTAGGTAAGGGTTTTTAGAGTGGTTAAGGTTAGGGTTAGGGTTAGGGTTAGGTATAGTTTTTCAGAATGGTTAAGGTTAGGTTTAGGTAAGGGTTTTTAGAGTGGTTAAGGTTAGGGTTAGGGTTAGGGTTAGGTATAGTTTTTCAGAATGGTTAAGGTTAGGTTTAGGTAAGGGTTTTTAGAGTGGTTAAGGTTAGGGTTAGGGTTAGGGTTAGGTATAGTTTTTCAGAATGGTTAAGGTTAGGTTTAGGTAAGGGTTTTTTAGAGTGGTTAAGGTTAGGGTTAGGGTTAGGGTTAAGGTTAGGGTTAGGGGTTAGGGTTAGGGTTAGGGTTAGGGTGGAGGTTTATATATATATATTTTTTTTTTTTTTTTTTTTTTTTAAGGTTAAGTTTAGGTAAGTCTGTCAACTCAACTTAGGATCAGGCAAAACCCTTGAGTTGCGTACCTTATGCAGGTCCGGTCCTCGGTTGGTTGCCATGTGTCCATGTCGAGTGGTATGGTCATCTTCAGTGTTCGTTGGTCTTTGGTCCTGGATGTTTTCGATCATGTGTATAATTAGGACTTATTCCCTTCCAGGATCCTAACTCCCAATCAACCCATGTCTAGTCAAATCCAGCTGGTCTGTATGGGTATACTCGGCGTAGGATCAGGCAAAACCATCGAGTTGCGTACCTTATGCAGGTCCGGACCTCAGTCGGTTGCCATGTGTCCCTGTCGAGTGGTATGGTCATGATGTCTAGGTCCGCCGTGTCAACTGAAGTAGAAAGCATAGTGCAACCTAGGAGTTTACTCTCTGTCGGATCCTTCTTTTTTAGCTCCACGTTGTCTATGTATTTACTTCAGTGTTCGTTGGTCTTTGGTCCTGGATGTTTTCAATCATGTGTATAATTAGGACCTATTCCCTTCCAGGATCCTAACTCCCAATCAACCCATGTCTAGTCAAATCCAGCTGGTCTGTATGGGTATACTCGGCGTAGGATCAGGCAAAACCATCGAGTTGCGTACCTTATGCAGGTCCGGACCTCAGTCGGTTGCCATGTGTCCCTGTCAAGTGGTCAGTCTATGAACTACCAGTGGTTTGAGCAGACAAAAACCGAAGGCAAGCCCTCTATATGGTTGTCATGCATCCGCCCCTGTAGTCACGTCCTGTGTTTTTGGTCGGTGTATGGAGGGTTTAAAACCGGCAAACCTTCTCTGGCTTACGTATGAAACGTCCGGCAGTAGTAGAAGTTAATTGGGTGTTTTCATCCCCACCATCTCAGTCGTAGGTAATTCAGTGGTTTTGGGTAATAGTGACCAGTGGAATTACTCCCTTCCAGGATCGTAACGTTTCCAGAGGTATATCAGCCCTAGGCAGTGAATTTGTTCGTAGTCAAGGTAAAAAATGTGTGGTTCGGTTGTCCAGGCTAAGTACGGCGGGGTAAGGGATCCCCCTTGGGAAATTATTCCGTGGGATCCAATTCTCCGCCAGACATTATCTGGGCACCCCAGGGGTTACACGGCCGACGCGAGTCCTCCTGCCGCAGCGCATCACCCAAAGCCCCTCTTTTCGAGGACTTAACTGCCCCAACCCGCTAGGACCACCCACGCGCTACTGAACATACTGCCAATCCAATTCTAAACTGGGGTAGATAGTCGTCCAGCGCGTTACGTGAGTCTCCCGTGTGTAAGGGGGCTGGGAGGGTTGAGCCGATTGGTCTGCCAACAGAACCCCGAGGTCCTGAAGGAGTCCGGTCTATCCATATCCTCCTGTCTTCTTGCTTGGTGTATGGAAGGGCCTAATTGCTTAGGACGTGCTCGCTGCGGGGGAGTCGCCAAGGTCGGGGTCCCCAGAGTTGTTGGAGAAAAAAGGTTCTCGTCCGTTGGGGGTGCTGGTGGGTGTCTCCAAAAAATATTTTAGAAGAATGGTAGGTTGGTGAAGGGTTTTTTTTGTTATAATTTTTTGTCTATTTGTGTTCTATTTTATTGTTTCTTTTTGTCAAGGGTCCATGGTCATGGTAACTCTTGCTTCCAGAAACAAAAAAGAAAAAATGAAAATTATATAAGTAATATATATAATTTTTTTTTTTTTTTTTTTTTTTTTTTTTTTTTTTTTTTGAGAGTCCGTGGTCACGGTAACTCTATAGTGCTAGTAAGGTGGTTGAAGGAAAGTATTATTGAGAGTCCATGGTCATGGTAACTCTATGGTGCTGTTTGAAAAACTATTTTTTGTGGTCTTGATGACCCCCTAACTTTTTTATGGGATGTGGGGTGTGTAAGATGTAGGTGCAGTGTCTGTCCGGACGTTCCTCCGCTGTACTGAGAGTCTTAGTGGTGGTCCAGCCGTAGTGGTGGGGGCCTGATGTTCCATTCAGTATCTCAATTCCTGTGTTTTTGGTCCTGCTCTTGATGCGTTTATCCAATGATGCTGGGTTGGTGAGGGTATTGCTTTTTAGCTGGGTGTGTTGTTGGGCCGAATGTCGTGGATGAATCCAGTCCTTGGGGTATCTGTAGGTGGACTTTTTAGCGGAGCTGGGTTCTATGAGTGGATGGCTTGGGAGGGTATGGGACAGGAAGGAAAGTAAGAGGTCACTTCAACACTCTGTCTCTGCTTCGTGCCGTCCAGATGGAGTCCGTTCCTATGTCAGCCTTGTGAGGTGTCTGTAGGTGGACTTTTTAGAGGAGCTGGGTTCTATGAGTTGATGGTTTGGGATGGTATGGGACAGGAAGGAAGGTACCGAGGTCACTTCAACACTCTGTCTCTGCTTCGTGCCGTCCAAAAGGAGTCCGTTTCTTTTTTATCTGCTAGCCCTTCTGTGCGTTTCTTTTTTCAGTTTTTATGGGAGGTTTGGTGTCTAGAGGGTCCAGGAGTCCAATGGTGTGGGATTGGCTGTGGGTCTAGTGGTCCACTGGGGGATTCAGCCTGTGGTTCTATCCAGCAATCCCATGTTTAGATAGGGTTGACTGGGAAGCGAGTACGGGGTAAGTAGTAAACGAGTTTAAACCTGTTCCTGCTGATTATCATTCCATACCATCCAGGTCTGGATATGGGATGGAGATGAAAATGCAGAGGCCACCTTAACACTCTGCCTCTGCTCCGCTCCCTCAATCACCCTGGTCAGGGTATGATGTGGGGAAGGTTAGGAGGGTTTGTGTTACCCAAAGGAGCCCTTCCCTATGTCAATCTTATGAGGATATGACCGGGTCTCTGGGTCCTCTGGTATGGTGGGGGTAAGCTGTGCGACGATCCTATGATGAGACTAGGTTGCCGGTCGAAACTCTTATTCGGCCGGACCCTCTGTGCGTCTCTTTCAAAAGGTGTAGAGGGTCTATATAGATAACTATGCCCCGTCGAAATTGTTTGGGCTTGTATTATGATGAAGTAGGGGTCTGAGTAGCCATCAGAGTGCCCGGGTCCTTGTTGTCTCGTAGGTCATTCGTTGTAGTGTGTCCCTGTGTAAAACTGAAAGTAAGGAGAGAGAAAAGTACAAAGGAAATTGAGTAGCCAAAGGAGATACCCCGAAGTCCGTGTGGAACCTGCCTTCCTTACAGCATCACAACGGATCTAGGGGCAGCCCAGCCACGACGCGTTTCTGCTTGCTTAGCTTCATCAGGTGGCAGGGAGGAGAAAACAATGTGTGCAAAAATAAGTGCACTTGGTCTTAGTACGGAAAAGGCCGTATTTAGGACCAGAACAAATAAGGTGTGTGTGTAGGTATATGTGTGGTTGAGGCTCGATGGTCTGGAGGTCTATGAAGGTCTGTTGTAGAAAAAGTGCCAAAAAGGGCGTTGATTCTCTGGAGGATGGGTTCAGTGATGTAGGGGTACCTAGATTTTAGGGGAGAAATCGCAAGGATTTAAAACGGCTCGGAGTGGTCAGAATTCGGGGTGTAGCATGAGGCTATTTAGGGGTCTTCTGTTCCAAAGGGGTAGGGGGATATTCGTGGGGAATGTAGAGTACCCGCCGACGGCTTGGTCCAGGTGAGGTGTATCCATGATGTAGCATGGGGCTGGGGTCTGGTCCTTCAGTTGGAGTGGTCATTCTGGGTGTAGTTCTACTGTAGAGGTCCAGCTTGTATCTTCCCTTTAGGTGAAGTGTCTTCAAGAGGTGTTCAGGTAGAATGGTACTGAGGCTGAGGGATGCTGCTCTTTTATAGGAATTGAGGGGGGTGTGGTTTAGCCAGGTGTCGAATCCTATTGGTGCATGAGGTGTGCATGCGGTGTCCATGTGAGAGAAACGTCCGTGGTTTGTCCAATGAGATCATTTGGCTGTTGGGGAGAGGCGTCGGGTAGTCTGCCATGTGATGGCAAGGCCCCTTCGTTGATTTCTATGGGCAGTTTGTATAGGAGAAGTAGACACTTTGCTTTTGGGGTGCTGTTTGGGTTGTGGGTGTCCGAGAGGTACCAGGTGAATTTTAGGTAAGACTAGAAGTCTTAGGGGTCAGAATAAGCCACACGTGGAGTTTCTGTGATGAGTGGAAGTATATTAAATCCTCTTCTGGAAAAGTAGTGTTTGACCTCTGTGTCTCCATTGATTTGTGTGTTAGCGTCGGGAGCGGTCAGCTCTTGTTGTGGGTTTGGGCCTGGAAGGAACCCAAGATGAGGTTCTGTAGTTTCAGGAGTCGTTAAGGGTAGGGTGGACATCTGTGGGATTCGAATGAGACTATAGTTGAGTTTCTAGGTGACCCATAGGTCTATCTGTAGGCTTTTAAAGGTGGTGGACATCTTTTTCCGTTTTGGAGTTTTGCGTTTAGAGTGCCGAAAAGAGCGATGTAGAGTTGAGGTGAAGATCGTGAACTTTGTCATTTCCAGGTGTGTGGGGAACTTAAAACCTTGTTTCTTTGTTGAAGGGTAGTGGTAGGTAGTGTTTCTGGGGGTAGTTTTCAGTTTGGCCCATTGGGAAGTGTTGCTTTGCCATCTTTTTAGTTGATGCTTTTAGCGCAGTATAGCTGCCATCGCGTTTTCGTCCATTTGGGATCCTGGGTATATAGTAGATTTGGCCGTGTTGTTTAGTTAACGTCCACTTGGGGAATGGGAAGTATCGATCCAGAAAAACTTTATTGGCTGTTCTCAGTGATGTTTGTCCTCCGAAGGTGATGGGACCACTCCAGTAGGGGAGAGACTTACCTGGGGGGAGGGGGGAATACTTACTTGAGGGAGGGTCTGGTGTAGGATGTTGGTATTGTTCTAGGTTGTGGTATGTGGGTGTATGGTGCAGAGGTGTGAGTGGGGTGGGCCTATTTTATAATTTTGTTTCCTTTTTGCTCCTAAATTGGAAATACGGTCGTCAGGATTTCTGTGGGAGGATAAGAGTCTGTTTCCACTGTGTCAGGGTGGTGATGTCTTGTTCTTTGATGAAAAAAGTTGGGGGTTGCCTCATAGTTGAAAAAATAGAGGAGGTGATGTGAATCTTGAAGGTCAGGGGCTGGTTGTAGAGTTCTTGTTCCTCTGATGAAGTCTTGGTCTTTTGATGAAAAAAAATCTTGGTTTCAGAAGGCTTGTAGTAGGTTGGTCTTGAATTGTCTGTTGTTTCTAGTTGTTTCCCAGGTGGAAGGTGTGTGTTGGTGAAGGTCTCAGGAGTGATGTTTTTCAGAGATTTGGTAGAGCTATTTTAGGTTGTATTAAATCTAATAATTATTTTTAACCTGTTCACCATCAGACCATTTCACAGAGAGGTATACTGGTGTAGAATCAACACCCCTAGAAAAAGGTCCGATTAGAGATGATCCCGAGTAATTTAAAGGGATAAAAATTCCTTGGCTTGCATTCCAGATCCACCGCAGGCAATGCAGCGGTGACTGGCAGTGTTTGGTTTGTCTAGTTTTGAGTCGGTTGATCCACTTCCATCTCTGACACGTGGAAGCCGAAGGGGGAAGGGAGGGGTGTGCACTCCACACATGTGCGCGTGGCCGGGTGGGTCCGGGCGCGGCCGGCCAAAGTAGTAGGCCCCATTGTTGCCCACTTGTAGATTAACCCGTCTGGTTGGGTTAAAAGACTGTCTGTCAGTAGGTTTTAGGTTTAGGTATAGTTTTTAAGAGTGGTTAAGGTTAGGTTTAGGGTTGGGGTAAGAAATAGTTTTTAGAGAGTTTAAGGTTAGGTTTAGGTAAGGGTTTTTAGAGTGGTTAAGGTTAGGGTTAGGGTTAGGGTTAGGTATAGTTTTTCAGAATGGTTAAGGTTAGGTTTAGGTAAGGGTTTTTAGAGTGGTTAAGGTTAGGGTTAGGGTTAGGGTTAGGTATAGTTTTTCAGAATGGTTAAGGTTAGGTTTAGGTAAGGGTTTTTAGAGTGGTTAAGGTTAGGGTTAGGGTTAGGGTTAGGTATAGTTTTTCAGAATGGTTAAGGTTAGGTTTAGGTAAGGGTTTTTTAGAGTGGTTAAGGTTAGGGTTAGGGTTAGGGTTAAGGTTAGGGTTAGGGGTTAGGGTTAGGGTTAGGGTTAGGGTGGAGGTTTAGGGTATAGTTATATAGGTTTTTTTTTTTTTTTTTTTTTAAAGGTTAAGGTTAAGTTTAGGTAAGTCTGTCAACTCAACTTAGGATCAGGCAAAACCCTTGAGTTGCGTACCTTATGCAGGTCCGGTCCTCGGTTGGTTGCCATGTGTCCATGTCGAGTGGTATGGTCATCTTCAGTGTTCGTTGGTCTTTGGTCCTGGATGTTTTCGATCATGTGTATAATTAGGACTTATTCCCTTCCAGGATCCTAACTCCCAATCAACCCATGTCTAGTAAAATCCAGCTGGTCTGTATGGGTATACTCGGCGTAGGATCAGGCAAAACCATCGAGTTGCGTACCTTATGCAGGTCCGGACCTCAGTCGGTTGCCATGTGTCCCTGTCGAGTGGTATGGTCATGATGTCTAGGTCCGGCGTGTCAACTGAAGTAGAAAGCATAGTGCAACCTAGGAGTTTACTCTCTGTCGGATCCTTCTTTTTTTTTTTTTAGCTCCACGTTGTCTATGTATTTACTTCAGTGTTCGTTGGTCTTTGGTCCTGGATGTTTTCAATCATGTGTATAATTAGGACCTATTCCCTTCCAGGATCCTAACTCCCAATCAACCCATGTCTAGTCAAATCCAGCTGGTCTGTATGGGTATACTCGGCGTAGGATCAGGCAAAACCATCGAGTTGCGTACCTTATGCAGGTCCGGACCTCAGTCGGTTGCCATGTGTCCCTGTCAAGTGGTCAGTCTATGAACTACCAGTGGTTTGAGCAGACAAAAACCGAAGGCAAGCCCTCTATATGGTTGTCATGCATCCGCCCCTGTAGTCACGTCCTGTGTTTTTGGTCGGTGTATGGAGGGTTTAAAAACCGGCAAACCTTCTCTGGCTTACGTATGAAACGTCCGGCAGTAGTAGAAGTTAATTGGGTGTTTTCATCCCCACCATCTCAGTCGTAGGTAATTCAGTGGTTTTGGGTAATAGTGACCAGTGGAATTACTCCCTTCCAGGATCGTAACGTTTCCAGAGGTATATCAGCCCTAGGCAGTGAATTTGTTCGTAGTCAAGGTAAAAAATGTGTGGTTCGGTTGTCCAGGCTAAGTACGGCGGGGTAAGGGATCCCCCCTTGGGAAATTATTCCGTGGGATCCAATTCTCCGCCAGACATTATCTGGGCACCCCAGGGATTACACGGCCAATGCGAGTCCTCCAGCCGCAGCGCATCACCCAAAGCCCCTCTTTTCGAGGACTTAACTGCCCCAACCCGCTAGGACCACCCACGCGCTACTGAACATACTGCCAATCCAATTCTAAACTGGGGTAGATAGTCGTCCAGCGCGTTACGTGAGTCTCCCGTGTGTAAGGGGGCTGGGAGGGTTGAGCCGATTGGTCTGCCAACAGAACCCCGAGGTCCTGAAGGAGTCCGGTCTATCCATATCCTCCTGTCTTCTTGCTTGGTGTATGGAAGGGCCTAATTGCTTAGGACGTGCTCGCTGCGGGGGAGTCGCCAAGGTCGGGGTCCCCAGAGTTGTTGGAGAAAAAGGTTCTCGTCCGTTGGGGGTGCTGGTGGGTGTCTCCAAAAATATTTTAGAAGAATGGTAGGTTGGTGAAGGGTTTTTTTTGTTATAATTTTTAGTCTATTTGTGTTCTATTTTATTGTTTCTTTTTGTCAAGGGTCCATGGTCATGGTAACTCTTGCTTCCAGAAACAAAAAAGAAAAAATGAAAATTATATAAGTAATATATATAATTTTTTTTTTTTTTTTTTGAGAGTCCGTGGTCACGGTAACTCTATAGTGCTAGTAAGGTGGCTGAAGGAAAGTATTATTGAGAGTCCATGGTCATGGTAACTCTATGGTGCTGTTTGAAAAACTATTTTTTGTGGTCTTGATGACCCCCTAACTTTTTGTATGGGATGTGGGGTGTGTAAGATGTAGGTGCAGTGTCTGTCCGGACGTTCCTCCGCTGTACTGAGAGTCTTAGTGGTGGTCCAGCCGTAGTGGTGGGGGCCTGATGTTCCATTCAGTATCTCAATTCCTGTGTTTTTGGTCCTGCTCTTGATGCGTTTATCCAATGATGCTGGGTTGGTGAGGGTATTGCTTTTTAGCTGGGTGTGTTGTTGGGCCGAATGTCGTGGATGAATCCAGTCCTTGGGGTATCTGTAGGTGGACTTTTTAGTGGAGCTGGGTTCTATGAGTGGATGGCTTGGGAGGGTATGGGACAGGAAGGAAAGTAAGAGGTCACTTCAACACTCTGTCTCTGCTTCGTGCCGTCCAGATGGAGTCCGTTCCTAGGTCAGCCTTGTGAGGGTGTCTGTAGGTGGACTTTTTAGTGGAGCTGGGTTCTATGAGTTGATGGTTTGGGAGGGTATGGGACAGGAAGGAAGGTACCGAGGTCACTTCAACACTCTGTCTCTGCTTCGTGCCGTCCAGAAGGAGTCCGTTTCTTTTTTATCTGCTAGCCCTTCTGTGCGTTTCTTTTTCAGTTTTTATGGGAGGTTTGGTGTCTAGAGGGTCCAGGAGTCCAATGGTGTGGGATTGGCTGTGGGTCTAGTGGTCCACTGGGGGATTCAGCCTGTGGTTCTATCCAGCAATCCCATGTTTAGATAGGGTTGACTGGGAAGCGAGTACGGGGTAAGTAGTAAACGAGTTTAAACCTGTTCCTGCTGATTATCATTCCATACCATCCAGGTCTGGATATGGGATGGAGATGAAAATGCAGAGGCCACCTTAACACTCTGCCTCTGCTCCGCTCCCTCAATCACCCTGGTCAGGGTATGATGTGGGGAAGGTTAGGAGGGTTTGTGTTACCCAAAAGGAGCCCTTCCCTATGTCAATCTTATGAGGATATGACCGGGTCTCTGGGTCCTCTGGTATGGTGGGGGTAAGCTGTGCGACGATCCTATGATGAGACTAGGTTGCCGGTCGAAACTCTTATTCGGCCGGACCCTCTGTGCGTCTCTTTCAAAAGGTGTAGAGGGTCTATATAGATAACTATGCCCCGTCGAAATTGTTTGGGCTTGTATTATGATGAAGTAGGGGGTCTGAGTAGCCATCAGAGTGCCCAGGGTCCTTGTTGTCTCGTAGGTCATTCGTTGTAGTGTGTCCCTGTGTAAAACTGAAAGTAAGGAGAGAGAAAAGTACAAAGGAAATTGAGTAGCCAAAGGAGATACCCCGAAGTCCGTGTGGAACCTGCCTTCCTTACAGCATCACAACGGATCTAGGGGCAGCCCAGCCACGACGCGTTTCTGCTTGCTTAGCTTCATCAGGTGGCAGGGAGGAGAAAACAATGTGTGCAAAAATAAGTGCACTTGGTCTTAGTACGGAAAAAGGCCGTATTTAGGACCAGAAAAAATAAGGTGTGTGTGTAGGTATATGTGTGGTTGAGGCTCGATGGTCTGGAGGTCTATGAAGGTCTGTTGTAGAAAAAGTGCCAAAAGGGCGTTGATTCTCTGGAGGATGGGTTCAGTGATGTAGGGGTACCTAGATTTTAGGGGAGAAATCGCAAGGATTTAAAACGGCTCGGAGTGGTCAGAATTCGGGGTGTAGCATGAGGCTATTTAGGGTCTTCTGTTCCAAAGGGGTAGGGGGATATTCGTGGGGAATGTAGAGTACCGCCGACGGCTTGGTCCAGGTGAGGTGTATCCATGATGTAGCATGGGGCTGGGGTCTGGTCCTTCAGTTGGAGTGGTCATTCTGGGTGTAGTTCTACTGTAGAGGTCCAGCTTGTATCTTCCCTTTAGGTGAAGTGTCTTCAAGAGGTGTTCAGGTAGAATGGTACTGAGGCTGAGGGATGCTGCTCTTTTATAGGAATTGAGGGGGTGTGGTTTAGCCAGGTGTCGAATCCTATTGGTGCATGAGGTGTGCATGCGGTGTCCATGTGAGAGAAACGTCCGTGGTTTGTCCAATGAGATCGTTTGGCTGTTGGGGAGAGGCGTCGGGTAGTCTGCCATGTGATGGCAAGGCCCCTTCGTTGATTTCTATGGGCAGTTTGTATAGGAGAAGTAGACACTTTGCTTTTGGGGTGCTGTTTGGGTTGTGGGTGTCCGAGAGGTACCAGGTGAATTTTAGGTAAGACTAGAAGTCTTAGGGGTCAGAATAAGCCACACGTGGAGTTTCTGTGATGAGTGGAAGTATATTAAATCCTCTTCTGGAAAGTAGTGTTTGACCTCTGTGTCTCCATTGATTTGTGTGTTAGCGTCGGGAGCGGTCAGCTCTTGTTGTGGGTTTGGGCCTGGAAGGAACCCAAGATGAGGTTCTGTAGTTTCAGGAGTCGTTAAGGGTAGGGTGGACATCTGTGGGATTCGAATGAGACTATAGTTGAGTTTCTAGGTGACCCATAGGTCTATCTGTAGGCTTTTAAAGGTGGTGGACATCTTTTTCCGTTTTGGAGTTTTGCGTTTAGAGTGCCGAAAAGAGCGATGTAGAGTTGAGGTGAAGATCGTGAACTTTTGTCATTTCCAGGTGTGTGGGGAACTTAAAACCTTGTTTCTTTGTTGAAGGGTAGTGGTAGGTAGTGTTTCTGGGGGTAGTTTTCAGTTTGGCCCGTTGGGAAGTGTTGCTTTGCCGTCTTTTTAGTTGATGCTTTTAGCGCAGTATAGCTGCCATCGCGTTTTCGTCCATTTGGGATCCTGGGTATATAGTAGATTTGGCCGTGTTGTTTAGTTAACGTCCACTTGGGGAATGGGAAGTATCGATCCAGAAAAACTTTATTGGCTGTTCTCAGTGATGTTTGTCCTCCGAAGGTGATGGGACCACTCCAGTAGGGGAGAGACTTACCTGGGGGAAGGGGGGAATACTTACTTGAGGGAGGGTCTGGTGTAGGATGTTGGTATTGTTCTAGGTTGTGGTATGTGGGTGTATGGTGCAGAGGTGTGAGTGGGGTGGGCCTATTTTATAATTTTGTTTCCTTTTTGCTCCTAAATTGGAAATACGGTCGTCAGGATTTCTGTGGGAGGATAAGAGTCTGTTTCCACTGTGTCAGGGTGGTGATGTCTTGTTCTTTGATGAAAAAAAGTTGGGGGTTGCCTCATAGTTGAAAAAATAGAGGAGGTGATGTGAATTTTGAAGGTCAGGGGCTGGTTGTAGAGTTCTTGTTCCTTTGATGAATTCTTGGTCTTTTGATGAAAAAAAAGTCTTGGTTTCAGAAGGCTTGTAGTAGGTTTTGGTCTTGAATTGTCTGTTGTTTCTAGTTGTTCCCCAGGTGGAAGGTGTGTGTTGGTGAAGGTCTCCGGAGTGATGTTTTTTCAGAGATTTGGTAGAGCTATTTTAGGTTGTATTAAATCTAATGATTATTTTTAACCTGTTCACCATCAGACCATTTCACAGAGAGGTATACGGGGTGTAGAATCAACACCCCTAGAAAAGGCCCGATTAGAGATGATCCCGAGTAATTTAAAGGGATAAAAATTCCTTGGCTTGCCGCGTCCAGATCCCCCAGCAGGCAATGCAGCGGTGACTGGCAGTGTTTGGTTTGTCTAGTTTTGAGTCGGTTGATCCACTTCCATCTCTGACACGTGGAAGCCGAAGGGGGGGAAGGGAGGGGTGTGCACTCCACACATGTGCGCGCGGGCCGGGTGGGTCCGGGCGCGGCCGGCCAAAGTAGTAGGCCCCATTGTTGCCCACTTGTAGATTAACCCGTCTGGTTGGGTTAAAAGACTGTCTGTCAGTAGGTTTTAGGTTTAGGTATAGTTTTTAAGAGTGGTTAAGGTTAGGTTTAGGGTTGGGGTAAGAAATAGTTTTTTAGAGAGTTTAAGGTTAGGTTTAGGTAAGGGTTTTAGAGTGGTTAAGGTTAGGGTTAGGGTTAGGGTTAGGTATAGTTTTTCAGAATGGTTAAGGTTAGGTTTAGGTAGGTTTAGGTAGGGTTTTTAGAGTGGTTAAGGTTAGGGTTAGGGTTAGGGTTAGGTATAGTTTTCAGAATGGTTAAGGTTAGGTTTAGGTAAGGGTTTTAGAGTGGTTAACCCGGTTAGGGTTAAAAGACTGTTAGGGTTAGGTTAGTTTTTAAGAATGGTTAAGGTTAGGTTTAGGTAAGGGTTTTTTAGTGGTTAGGTTAGGGTTAGGTTAGTTAGGGGTTAAGGTTAGGTTTAGGGGGTTTTTAGAGTGTTAAGGGTTAGGGTTAGGTTAGGGTTAGGGGTTAGGGTTAGGGTTAGGTTAGGGCTAGGGTTAGGGTATAGGTTATAGGTTTTTTTTTTTTTTTTTTTTTTTTAAATGGTTAAGGTTAAGTTTAGGTAAGTCTGTCAACTCAACTTAGGATCAGGCAAAACCCTTGAGTTGCGTACCTTATGCAGGTCCGGTCCTCGGTTGGTTGCCATGTGTCCATGTCGAAAGTGGTATGGTCATCTTCAGTGTTCGTTGGTCTTTGGTCCTGGATGTTTTCGATCATGTGTATAATTAGGACTTATTCCCTTCCAGGATCCTAACTCCCAATCAACCCATGTCTAGTCAAATCCAGCTGGTCTGTATGGGTATACTCGGCGTAGGATCAGGCAAAACCATCGAAGGCGTACCTTATGCAGGTCCGGACCTCAGTCGGTTGCCATGTGTCCCTGTCGAGTGGTATGGTCATGATGTCTAGGTCCGGCGTGTCAACTGAAGTAGAAAGCATAGTGCAACCTAGGAGTTTACTCTCTGTCGGATCCTTCTTTTTTTTAGCTCCACGTTGTCTATGTATTTACTTCAGTGTTCGTTGGTCTTTGGTCCTGGATGTTTTCAATCATGTGTATAATTAGGACCTATTCCCTTCCAGGATCCTAACTCCCAATCAACCCATGTCTAGTCAAATCCAGCTGGTCTGTATGGGTATACTCGGGCGAGGATCAGGCAAAACCATCGAGGCGTACCTTATGCAGGTCCGGGACCTCAGTCGGTTGCCATGTGTCCCTGTCAAGTGGTCAGTCTATGAACTACCAGTGGTTTGAGCAGACAAAAAACCGAAGGCAAGCCCTCTATATGGTTGTCATGCATCCGCCCCTGTAGTCACGTCCTGTGTTTTTGGGTTAGGGTTAGGGTTAGGGTTAGGGTTAGGGTTAGGGTTAGGGTTAGGGTTAGGGTTAGGGTTAGGTTTGGTTTGTCTAGTTTTGAGTCGGTTGATCCACTTCCATCTCTGACACGTGGAAGCCGAAGGGGGAAGGGAGGGTGTGCACTCCACACATGTGCGCGTGGGCCGGGTGGGTCCGGGCGCGGCCGGCAAAGTAGTAGGCCCCATTGTTGCCCACTTGTAGATTAACCCGTCTGGTTGGGTTAAAAGACTGTCTGTCAGTAGGTTTTAGGTTTAGGTATAGTTTTTAAGAGTGGTTAA
>NC_088406.1:0-7634 GCF_034236695.1 Oncorhynchus nerka
TATAGAGACTGGGGTGCACTACTTAGAACATGTGGACTATATAGAGAATAGGGTGCACTACTTTGAACCACTATATAGAGAATGGGGTGCACTACTTAGAACCACTATATAGAGACTGGGGTACCACTGTGAACCAGTGGACTATTTTAGAGAATAGGGTGCACTATCAGGAACCACTATATAGAGAATAGGGTGCACTACTTAAAACCAGTGGACTATATAGAGTATTAGGTGCACTACTTAGAACCACTATATAGAGAATATGGTGCACTACTTAGAACCAGTGGACTATATTAGAGAATAGGTTGCACCATTTAGAACCACTATATAGAGAATGGGGTGCTCTACTTATTAAAAACCAGTGGACTATATTAAAGAATAGGTGCACTGTTTTAGAACCAGGACTATATAGAGAATAGATGCACTACTTAGAACCACTGTATAGAGAATAGGTGCGCAATACTTGTAACCACTGTATAGAGAATGGGGTGCACTACTTAGAACCAGTGGACTATATTAGAGAATAGGGTGCACTACTTAGAACCAGTGGACTATATAGAGAATAGGGTGCACTACTTAGAACCACTATGTAGAGAATAGGATGCACTACTTAGAACCACTATATAGAGAATAGGGTGCACTACTTAGAACCACTATATAGAGAATAGGGTGCACTACTTAGAACCACCCCTATAGAGAATGGGGTGCACTACTTAGGAGGACTATATTAGAGAATAGGGTGCACTACTTAGAGCCAGTGGACTATATAGAGACTAGGGTGCACTACTTAGAACATGTGGACTATATAGAGAATAGGGTGCACTACTTTGAACCACTATATAGAGAATGGGGTGCACTACTTAGAACCACTATATAGAGACTGGGGTGCACTACTTAGAACCAGTGGACTATTTTAGAGAATAGGGTATTACTTAGAACCACTATATAGAGAATAGGGTGCACTACTTAAACCAGTGGACTATATAGAGAAATAGGTGCATTACTTCTAGAACCACTATATAGAGAATATGGTGCACTACTTAGAACCAGTGGACTATATTAGAGAATAGGTTGCACTACTTAGAACCACTATATAGAGAATGGGGTGCTCTACTTAGAACCAGTGGACTATATTAAAGAATAGGGTGCACTACTTAGAACCAGTGGACTATATAGAGAATAGGATGCACTACTTAGAACCACTGTATAGAGAATAGGGTGCAATACTTAGAACCACTATATAGAGAATAGGGTGCACTACTTAGAACCACTATATAGAGAATGGGGTGCACTACTTAGTACCAGTGGACTATATTAGAGAATAGGGTGCACTATTTAGAACCACTATATAGAGAATGGGGTGCAGTACTTAGAACCACTATATAGGGAATGGGGTGCACTACTTAGAGCCAGTGGACTATATTAGAGAATAGGGTGCACTACTTAGAGCCAGTGGACTATATAGAGACTAGGGTGCACTACTTAGAACATGTGGACTATATAGAGAATAGGGTGCACTACTTAGAACCAATATATAGATAATAGGGTGCACTACTTTGAACCACTATATAGAGAATGGGGTGCACTACTTAGAACCAGTGGACAATATTAGAGAATAGGGTGCACTACTTTGAACCAGTGGACTATATTAGAGAATAGGGTGTACTACTTAGAACCAGTGGACTATATTAGAGAATAGGGTGCACTACTTGGAACCACTATATAGAGAATGGGGTGCACTACTTAGAACCAGTGGACTATATTAGAGAATAGGGTGCACTACTTAGAACCTGTGGACTAGATAGAGAATAGGGTGCACTACTAAGAACCACTATATAGAGAATAGGGTGCACTACTTAGAACCACTATATAGAGAATGGGGTGCACTACTTAGTACCAGTGGACTATATTAGAAAATAGGGTGCACTACTTAGAACCACTATATAGAGAATGGGGTGCAGTACTTAGAACCACTATATAGGGAATGGGGTGCACTACTTAGAGCCAGTGGACTATATTAGAGAATAGGGTGCACTACTTAGAGCCAGTGGACTATATAGAGACTAGGGTGCACTACTTAGAACCTGTGGACTATATAGAGAATAGGGTGCCTTACTTAGAACCACTATATAGAGAATAGGGTGCACTACTTGGAACCACTATATAGAGACTGGGGTGCAGTACTTAGAACCACTATATAGAGACTGGGGTGCACTACTTAGAACCAGTGGACTATATTAGAGAATAGGGTGCACTACTTAGAACCACTATATAGAGAATAGGGTGCACTACTTAAAACCAGTGGACTATATAGAGAATAGGGTGCACTACTTAGAACCACTATATAGAGAATATGGTGCACTACTTAGAACCAGTGAACTATATTAGAGAATAGGTTGCACTACTTAGAACCACTATATAGAGAATGGGGTGCACTACTTAGAACCAGTGGACTATATTAAAGAATAGGGTGCACTACTTAGAACCAGTGGACTATATAGAGAATAGGATGCACTACTTAGAACCACTGTATAGAGAATAGGTGCAATACTTAGAACCACTATAGAGAATAGGGTGCACTACTTCTAGAACCACTATATAGAGAATGGGGTACTACTAGTACCAGTGATCATATTAAAAATATGGTGCACTACTTAGAACCTGTGGACTATAGAGAATATTTTTGCACTACTTAGAACCAGTTCACTATAATAGAGAACCCTAACCCATTCTAACACAACCCATTCTAACACTTACCCATTCCTAACCCAGTATTCTGGCCCTGGCCCGTTTATTTTTGGCCCTGGCCCGTTTTCTGGCCCTCGAATTCTTGTAACCCGTTTTGTCCTGTTTATTTGGCCTGGCCGTTCTGTCCTGGCCTATTTATTCTGTCCCTGTAATTTATCCTGGCCCGTTTTATTCTATCTTAAATTTTGTCTTATCCTAAATTTTGAATTTATTTTTCTGGCTTTGTCTTATCCTGGCCTAACCCACTTCTAACCCATTCTAACCCTATCCCATCCTAACCCTAACCCATTCTTACCCATCCTAAACCTTACCCATTCTAACCCAAACCCATTCTAACCCATCCTAACCCCAACCCATTCTAACCCATCCTAAACCTCACCCATTCTAACCCAAACCCATTCTAACCCTAACCCATTCTATCCTATCCTAACCCTAACCCATTCTAACACTAACCCATTCTAACCCTATCCCATCCTAACCCTAACCCATTCTAACCCATCCTAAACCTTCACCCATTCTAACCCAAACCCATTCTCTAACCCCAACCCATTCTATCCTATCCTAACCCTAACCCATTCTAACACTAACCCATTCCTAACCCTAACCCATCCTAAACCATTCTAACCCTAACCCATTCTAACCCATCCTAACCCATCTCTAACTCCATCCTAACCCATTCTAACCCTAACTCATCCTAACCCTAACCCATTCTAACCCTATCCCATCCTAACCCTAACCCATTTAATGGCATCCTAATTTATTCTATCTAAATTTATTCTGGCCTGGCCGTTCTTTTTATTCTATTCTGGCCCCTGGCCCGTTTTAACTTGCTGGCCATCTCTGGCCCAATTTATCCTGGGCCGTTTTTAACTTATTATTTCTAATTCCATCCTAATTTGTTTTGAATTTATTTCAGTTTTCTGGCCTGGCTCGTCCTGGCCTAATTTATTTTAATTTTATTCATTCTAAATTTTGTAATTTATTTATGTATTCTAATTTAGGTTTCTGGCCTGGCTCGTCCTGGCCTATTGCGTCTATTCCCGTCCTAAATTTTATCCATCCTAAGCCTAGCCCTATTATTATATCCCAGTCTAGCCCATCCTAACCTAAACCATTCCTAACATTTGGACATTCTAGCCCATCCTAACCCATTCTTATTATCAACTTATTTCTAAATTCCATACGGCTATTAAATTCCTAACCTGCTCAATTCTAATTCATTCTACCCTTATTTTGTCTCTATAACCCTAACCCATCCTAACCCTAACCCATCCTAACCTCTAAACACATTCTAACTCCTAACCCATCCTAAACTCATTCTATCCATAACCCTAACCCATCCTAACCCATTCTCTAATTCTAACCCATCCTAACGCATCCTAACCCATTCTAACCCTAACCCATCCTAACCCATTCTAACCCTATCCCATCCTAACCCTAACCCAATCTAACCCTAACCCTAACCCATCCTAACCCATTCTAACCCATTCTAACCCTATCCCATCCTAACCCTAACCCAATCTAACCCTAACCCATCCTAACCCATTCTAACCCATTCTAACTCTATCCCATCCTAACCCTAACCCATTCTAACCCTAACCCTAACCCATCCTAACCCTAACCCATTCTAACCCATTCTAACCCATCATAACCCGAACCCATCCTAACCCTTTGCCATCCTAAGCCTAACCCATTCTAACCCATTCTAACCCATTCTAACCCTAACCCATTCTAACCCTAACCCATTCTAACCCTTTGCCATCCTAAGCCTAACCCATTCTAACCCTAACCCATTCTAACCCATCATAACCCATTCTAACTCTATACCATCCTAACCCTAACTCATTCTAACCCTATCCCATCCTAACCCTTACCCATTCTAACCCTAACCCATTCTAACCCATCCTAACCCTACCCCATTCTAACACTAACTCATTCTAACCCTAACCCATCCTAACCCATTCTAACCCTAACCATTCTAACACTAACCCATTCTAACCCATCCTAACCCATTCTTACTAATTCTAACCCATTCTAACCCATCCTAACCCATTCTATCCCTAACCCGTCCTAACCTTGAACCCATTCTAACTCCTAACCTATCCTAACTCATTCTATCCCTAACCCATCCTAACCTTAACTCCATCCTAACCCTAATCCCATTCTAACCCTAACCCATTCTAACACTAACCCATCCTAACCAATTCTAACTAATTCTAACCCATTCTAACCCATCCTAACCCATTCTATCCTTAACCCATCCTTACCCTAACCCATTCTAACCCTAACCCATTCTAACCCTATCCCATCCTAACCGTGAACCCATTCTAACCCCTCCTAACCCTTACCCATTTCTAACCCTAACCCATTCTCAACTCCATCCTAACCCATTATCCCATCCTAAACCTATCCCATCCTAACCCCTAACCATTCTAACACTAACCCATCCTAACACATTCTTACTAATCCTAACCCATTCTAACCCATACGAACCCATTCTAACCCTAACCCATCCTAACCCTAACCCATTCTAACCCTAACCCATTCTAACACTTACACATTCTAGCCCATTCTAACCCAACCAAACCCATTCTAACCCTAACCCATTCTATCGCATCCTAACCCTAACCCATTCTAACATTAACCCATTCTAACCCTAACCCATCTTAACCCATTCTAACACTTACCCATCCTAACCCATCTGAACCCAACTAATCCTAACCCATTCTAACCCATCCTAACGCATCCTAAACCTGAGTTTTGAACCCTAACCTGCTCCTAACCTATTTCCTAACTCATTCCTAAATTCCTATCTCATTCTAAACTATAACCTATTTCTAACTCTCAAACTTCAACCCATCTAACTGATTCCACCCTTAATTTATTTTAAATTTATTTTAAATTTATTTCCTACCTATTTCTAATTCCTAACCTATTCCTAACTTTTTTCAACCTTATTCATTCTAATTTATTTTTAAATTCTATTCTAACCTATTTCTAATGCACCTATCTTGGAATCCCACTCCACCCCATTCAATTCCAATTTATTTTTAATTCTTGGACCTAGTTTCTAACCTATTTAATAATATGCTATTCCACCTATTTCTAATACTAACTATTTCTAACTTAATCTATCTTAAATCTTATTTCTAACTTCTAACTATTTCTGGACACAAACCATTCCAACCTATCCTAACCCATTCTTACTAATTCTAACCCATTCTAACCTATACAAACCCATTCTAACCCTAACCCGTCCACAACCCTAACCCATCCTAACCTTAACCCGTTTCTGACATGGCCCATTCTAACCCTAACCCTAACCCGTTCATTCCACCCAACCCGTTTCCAACACTAACCCATTCCTGGCCCGTTTCTGTCCCTGGCCCGTTTCTGACACTAACCCGTTTCTAACCCATCTTAACCTATTTCTGGCTCTAACCGTTCTGACACTAACCAGTTCTGGCTCATCCTAACCCATTTTTAGCCAGTAGTTCCTGACCCCGTTTCTAACCCATGCGGACCCGTTTCTGGCCCTAACTCTGTCCTGGCCTAACCTATCCTAACCCCTGGCCCGTTTCTAACACTCCTTGCCCATCCAACCCGTTCTGGCCTATAACCCATCCTAACCCATTCTGTCCCATCCTAACCCGTTTCTAACCCATCCTAAACCTTTTCCCATTCTAACCCAAACCCATTTCTGGCCCTAACCCATTTCTATCCCATCCTAGCCCAACCCATTCTAACCAACCCATTCTGAACCCTCAACCCATCCAACCCATTCTAACCCCAACCCATTCTAACACTAACCCATTCTAATCCATCCTAACCCATTCTAACTCATTCTAACCCGTTTCTAATCCATCCTAACCCATTCTGGCCCTAACCCTAATCCATTCATTCTGGCTCGTTTTCTAACCCATTCATTTCCTAACCCATTTCTAACCTAGCCCGTTTCTTTTACCCATTCTAACCAGTTCTAGCCCTTCCTAGCCCATTCTAGCCCATCCTAACCCATTCTAATTCCTAATGCATTCTAAATTTTAATACATCTTAATTCCAATCATTCAATTTTAACTTATTTTCTAACTCTTAAATTTATTTTAACATTACTTATTTTGAATTCATCAACCTTTCTTGACCTATTCTAACCCATCTCAAATCTATTTCTATCTCCTAACCTGCTCCAACTCGAACTCATTTCAACCCTAACTGTCCTAACCTTATTTCATTCCTAACCCATCTCAACTCCTAATCATTTCAACCCTAACCTACCCAAACCTAACCTATTTCTAATACTAACTCATCCCAACCCATTCTAACTAATTCTAACCCATTCTAACCCATCCTAAACCATTCTAACCCTAACCCATTCTAACCCATCCTCACCCATTCCTACTAATTCTAATAAATTCTAACCCATACGAACCCATTCTAACCCTAACCCTAACCCTAACCCATTCTAACACTTACCAATTCTAACCCATTCTAACCCATCCTAACCCATTCTAACCCATCCTAACCCTATCCCATCCTAACCCTAACCCATTCTAACCCTATCCCATCCTAACCCTAACCCATTCTAACCCATCCTACCCCTAAGCCATCCTAACCCTAAACCATTCTAACACTAACCCATCCTAACCCATTCTAACCCATCCTAACCCATTCTAACTCATTCTAACCCATTCTAACCCATCCTAACCCATTCTAACCATAACCCATCCTAACCCATTTCTATCCCCAACCCATTCTAACACTAACTCATCCTAACCAATTCTAACCCATTCTAATCCATCCTAACCCATTTCTAACACTAACCCATCCTAAACCCATTCTAACCCATCCTAACCTCACAGCAATATTGCAACGAACGAAGCACAACA